>NW_024524289.1:0-88671 GCF_017590135.1 Pyrgilauda ruficollis
TCTGCTCCAGGGAACAGGGACAGGAGGTTCAGGGAGGACATTGGGGGAAAAGATACAATAAAAAGGAAAAAGCAGCTGTCCTTCAGTGAAATTCCAGAGTTTTCTGGCCAAAGGGCAGAGTTCCAGAGCAGGAGCAGAACTGTTCCTTCCCCAGGGCTCCCCATCACCCTCAGGCATTATCTGATGGAAGCACAGAGCTGCAGTGAGGCTGGACAACACCAAATGGAAATAAAGGGGCAGGATCCCCAAATCCTGCTACAAACAGAGCAAGAACTGAGGAAAAAGCACAGCCAAGACCTGAGGGAAAAGCACAGCCAAGACCTGAGGGAAAAGCACAGCCAAGACTCCTGGAGTGCAGCCCCTGCCGAGCTGCACCACAACCACCCCGTCCACTTCCCCACAGAATTCACATTTGCTCTCTCATCCCCCCACCAGCATTTTGGCCATGAAAACCTGCAGGAGCTTTCCTCCTGAGAAGACAAAAATCAGTGGCAATTTTGCCCAAACCCAGTTCAGGTGGCAGAGGGAGCTGGGGGTGTGGATTCGCTGGCGCCTGATGCCAGGCGAGTTTCTGTTCCAGATTTAACAGCACTCCTCGGGGCAATCAATCACCTGTGAGACACAAAGCCACTGCAAACACGGGCTCATGACTCCTGCTGCTCACTGGAGAGATTGGTTTTCACCTCCAGCTGCCTGACAGCCAGCCCTGCCCAAGAGAGGAGAGCACACATTACCTCAGTCACAAAGAGGGTGCGGGGGTCGATGATGTCCAGGAAGTGCCTGAATCTGCCATAAAATGAAGTCTGGAAAACAGGAGACCAAAAAAATCGTCACATTCGGTGAGAAATTGCCTTTCAGGGTTTATTTCCTTTGCAGAGTGAAGCAGCAATTGAAAATAAATAATATAGGAGGTCTTTGCTGGTGATTTGGGATGGGAAACCCACAGCCCTCCAGGATTCCCTTTGCTCCCAGCAAAAGCCTCTTGAGGCTCTTCCCAGCTTTTCCATCCCTACACAGGCACAGCCAGCCTGGATTATTCCCAAAGTGGCACCAAGAGCCAGCCCAGCCAGGCCAGGCTGCTCAGGGCTCCACCCTGGGCACCTCCAGAGGCAGGAGAAGAGTCTGCAAGGAGGGCAAAGGACCTGTGGAACAGCAGGGGAAGGTCACGGGCAGCTCCAGAGGAAAGGAGGAAACACAGCTCAGTATTTAGAGAGTGAAAATAAAAATATCAGTGGCGTTTGTACCAACTGCAAGCCCCAGACCATGAAATATTGAGGGACTGGGAGCCCTTGGGACACATGGACACCATCACTCCTACCCCAGCTGGATTCCAGGATCCAGAGGCAGGTGAATTCCAAACCCCCAGGGCTGCACAGCCCTGGTGCTCTCCCCATCACCTAGAGCCCCTGGGGATGTGGATCATGGCCAGGGCCATCAGGAGCTCTGGGATCTGGGAATTCTGCATCCTCACGTGGTCCATCTCCTGCTGGGCTCCTTCTGCAGGGCTGGGCTATAAATAAAGGCCTGGAGTGTGGATGGAGCAGTGGGAAGGGTGTGTAATCACTGCTGGCACCTCTTCCCAGAATGTGCTGCTGCTCCCCTGCTCCTGCAGGGATCCCCCTGATTCCTGCAGGAATTCCTCTGCAGGGGATTCAGGCACTGCTGCCCACCCACTGCAGCCTGGCCTCACAAACTCCCCCCAAAATCCTGCACCAAAAACACCAACCCAACACCCCCAGTGGAACAAAACAGCCCCACACAACTCCAGGGAAAAAAAGCACAGCGGTTTTTAATTAGCATGGATCCAATTAATGCTAATTCTGGTACTTTCCAGCGGATTTGAGCTTGACATTTTGCTGCCTCCCTTTTGTTTTGGGTTTGGGATCGCTGCAGATGGCAGCACGTGCCAGGGCTGGGGGAGTGAGCAATTCCTGACTCAGGCAGCCCTGAGCAATCCCAGGGAGCAGCAGCCATCCCAGCCCCTGCCCACCCCACAGAGCCCCCAGCACCCCAGGGCAGCGGGGACTGCTGCTCAACTGACTCCAGGAATTAGTGCTAAACTCTTGGGATGGCTGCCAACCAGCTGGAACTGCTGCTAACCTGCTGGAATTACTGCTAACCTGCTGGAATTAAACACTTGGAATTACTGCCAACCTGCTGGAATTGCTGCTAACCTGCTGGAATTGCTGATAACCAGCTAGAATTAAACACTTGGAATTACTGCCAACCTGCTGGAATTGCTGCTAACCTGCTGGAACTGCTGCTAACCAGCTAGAATTAAACACTTGGAATTACTGCCAACCTGCTGGAATTACTGCTAACCTGCTGGAATTACTGCTAACCTGCTGGAATTATTGCTAAACTAACTCCAGAAATTAGTGCTAAACACTTGGAATTGCTGCCAACCAGCTGGAATTGCTGCTAACCAGCTAGAATTACTGTTAAACACTTGGAGTTACTGCTAACCAGCTGGAATTACTGCTAAACTAACTCATGGAATTATTGCTAAACACTTGGGATTGCTGCTAACCAGCTGGAATTACTGCTAAACTAACACTTGGAATTATTGCTAAATACCTGGGATTGCTGCTAAATACTTGGAATTGCTGCTAACCAGCTGGAATTGCTGTCAACCTGCTGGATTATTGCTAACCAGCTAGAATTACTGTTAAACATTTAGAGTTACTGCTAACCAGCTGGAATTGCTGTTAACCTGTTGGAATTACTGCTAAACATTTGGAATTATTGATAACCAGCTGGAATTGCTGTTAATCAACTGGAATTGCTGCTAACCAGCTGGAATTATTGCTAACCAGCTGGAATTGCTGCTAACCAGCTGGAATTGCTGTCAACCTGCTGGAATTATTGCTAACCAGCTAGAATTACTGTTAAACATTTAGAGTTACTGCTAACCAGCTGGAATTGCTGTTAACCTGTTGGAATTACTGCTAAACATTTGGAATTATTGATAACCAGCTGGAATTGCTGTTAACCAACTGGAATTGCTGCTAACCAGCTGGAATTGCTGCCTTCACCAGCAGCAGGACTCAGGATTCTGAGCCTGAGTGGCCTTGACTTCCCCACTGCCTTTGTCTCTGTGCCACGCTGAGAAAAGCAACACCAAATGGAATGAAATGGAACTAAACGGAAATAAATGGAATGAAAATGGAACATCAGTGTTTTACACCCACTGACCAAGCAGGGAGTGACAAGGGAGGGGGAAGGAGCCCTCAGGTCCCAGGGGCAGCATGGAAATGCCTTTGGAATTACCAGCTCCTTCCCACTGCCCAGGCCCTCGGGAGGCTTTGGCTGGCACTGAGCTCAGCAAGGCCCGGCTCCAGGACGGGTCCGAGGGGCTCAGGCCCAGCTCCAGGACGGGCCCGAGGGGCTCAGGCCCAGCTCCAGGACGGGTCTGAGGGGCTCAGGCCCGGCTCCAGGACGGGTCCGAGGGGCTCAGGCCCAGCTCCAGGACGGGTCTGAGGGGCTCAGGCCCAGCTCCAGGACGGGTCTGAGGGGCTCAGCCCCACCCTGATGTTATCCCAGGCTCGCCTTCCCTGCTCCTCTCCTGCCCGTGGCTGGGGGAGTGCCCAGACCCTGAAATCAGGGAACGCTTTGGGTGGAAGGGACCTCAGCGCCCACCCAGTGCCACCCTGCCATGGCAGGGACACCTCCCACTGTCCCAGGCTGCTCCCAGTGTCCAGCCTGGCCTTGGCACTGCCAGGGATCCATGGCAGCCCCAGCTGCTCTGGGAATCCCTGAGCCAGGGCAGGGAGCAAGGATGGATTTGTTTCCAGCTGCCTGAACTTGTCCATTCTGTGGTCACAGAGCCCCAAAACCATCGGGGAGCTGGGCCTGAACAGGTTTGGTGGAACTCTGATGAGTCAGGGCCTCATTGCCCCACACCAAGAGTCCTCTGAGAGCCAGGCTCAAACTAGAGCCAGGCTTAAAACAGAGCCAGGCTCAAACCCAGAGCCAGGCCCAAACCCAGAGCCAGGCTTAAACCAGAGCCAGGCTCAACCCAGAGCCAGGCTCAATCCCACAGCCCAGGCTCAACCCAGAGCCAGGCTCAACCCAGAGCCAGGCTCAATCCCACAGCCAGGCCCAAACCCAGGGCCAGGCTCAACCCAGAGCCAGGCTCAACCCCAGGCCCCCAGGGCTCCTTGGGCTCCACTCAGCCCAGAACCAGGCTCAAGCCCAGGGCCAGGCTCAAGCCCAGGGCCAGGCTCAAGCCCAGGGCCCCAGGGCTCCTTGGGCTGCACTCAACCAGAGCCAGGCTCAAACCGGAGGCTCCCTGTGCAGCCCCTGCTCCTCCTGCACGCCTGCCAGCTCAGCCCTGCACAACAAGCACCCTCTGTTTGCTGCTCCCAGCCCTGGCAGTGCCTGCTGTTCCCTTCCAGTGAAGGGCAAAGCTGCCTCGCTGCCTGGCATCCCGTCACCCAGGGCAGCCCTGCTTCCAGCCTCTGCTCCTGACTGGAACCCAAATGAGGCTGTCTTCAGTTTGAGATTGGTTTTCACAGAGCTGCACACAAAAGACAAGGAAAAAAAAAAAAAAAAAAAACAAAAAAAAAAAACACCAAAACAAAGAACAAGCCTCAGCAGTTCCCAAAAAATCAGAAATTTGGGGAAAATTGTTCCCTGGGAGGGTGGGCAGGGGCTGGGCTGGAATTCCCAGAGCAGCTGGGGCTGCCCCTGGATCCCTGGCAGTGCCCAAGGCCAGGCTGGATCCCCCTGGGACAGTGGGAGGTGTCCCTGCCGTGGCAGGGTGGCACTGGGTGGGATTTCAGGTCCCTCCCAACCCAAACCATTCTGGGATCCTGTGATCCAGCAAACCTAGAGCTGCCAGGAGATGGAAAAGGGGTGGAGGAGCAGCCCCTGCCCTCCCTGCCAGCCCAGCCCAAGGCTCCCTGGAGCTGGTTCCTGTGCCAGGCTCATGCCAGCCCTGCTGCCACCTCTGGGAGCCCCTGAGCTGAGTCTGACCTTGCTCTCCCAAATATCCATCCCTGGCTCCTTCGGCTCCTGGAGCAGCTGCTGGAGTGAACTGCAGCACAGTGAATATCACCAATTCCCTCTGATTAATTTGGGCTATTTTGGACCTTTCTCAGCAGCCTGCAGCACCAGGAGCTGCCTGGCAATGCTGATTCCCTGCCAGGGCACAGCAGCAGCCTGGAGCTGGGCCCTGAAGGTCCAGCTGATCCCAAAAACCACAGGGAAACATCTGAGAGAAGGTGAGAGGCCACTGGGAGCTGCTGGTCACCTTCAGGAGGAAAAGAACTCCAAGGAGCCCGTGCTGGGCAGCCCTGGGAAGGGCAGAGCATGGACAGCTTCACCACTTTAATTACAGCCTGGATTTAATCAGCATTTAATTAAGCCAGAGCAAAAAGCACGCAGGCTTGGGGTGGGGTTGAGCTCAAAACCAGGCTGATGCCAGCTTTGAATTAATTAGGAGAGATTTAAGGTAAAGAAAACAAGATGAAGGCAATTGAAGCCAGTGAGCAATGGGACTGTGACAAGGCACAGCCAGCCCACTGCAAGTTTGGGCTAAAACTGGAATCCCTTTGATGGCTTTAATTTGGTTTTCCACAGTTAAGGAGTCAAGATTCCAATAGGAGAAGCTCCTGCACCAGGGGCAGGGCCAGGGCAGGGCACAGGAACCTCCCAGGAGCAAGAGCTGGGGGATAAAACCAGAAAAGAAACCAACAAATTCCCCTTTAAACCCAGCCCTGGGTGATTGAGGTGGAAAAAAACAACAGCAGAGGGACCTGGAGCCTGGCAGTGCCCAAGGCCAGGCTGAGCACTGGGGCTGGGACAGGGGAAGGTGTCCCTGCCATGGATGGGTGACTCTGGGTGGATTTAGGGTCCCTTCCCACCCCATCCAGGCTGTGATTCCAGGATCCATCCCCCCCTTCAAGGCAGCCCCTTCTCCACAGGGACATCCCTTCAGGAGAGGGGTTTGATCCCACTGCTTGAACACGAGCCTCCCACTGAGCAGCAGCTGAGGCACCTCCTGATCTCCTCCTGCACCTCTGTCCCACTGCAGGGACATCGCAGACACGGAATCCTGGCGTGGTCTGGCTTGGAAAGGACCTCAAAGCTCCTCCAGTGGCCCTGCCACGGACTTAGCCCAGGATAAATGTCTGGGCTCCAGGCACTGGGAACACCCCGCAGCCTTGGCACAGGGAGAGCTCAGCAAACCCTCAGAGGAACAAAATCAGGAAATATGGGGGGGAAAAGGGAGCATTTCCAACAAATTAGCCCTGCTTGTCAGAAAATTAAGTCCTTATCACACATTCTCAGCCCAACGTCCTCATTTCTTCTTTCACCTAAAAATAGCCCCGTTCCCAGGGAGCCTCTTGGAGGGAGCTGGGAAAGGTGACTCGGCAGAATGCTGCAGAGCAAACAGGGCAGGGAAGGGGGTCTCACACCCCACAGGGCTCTGGGCTGCAGCTGCCCCCCTGCTGCCCAAATCCTGGCCCCCTGCTGCCCCCAAATCCTACCCCAAACCCTGCCCCTCTGCTCCCCAAATCCTGCCCCTCCTGCTGCCCCAAATCCTGCTCCCCAAATCCTGCCCCCCTGCTCCCCAAATCCCGCCCCCCCTGCCCCCCCCCCCTGTGCCTGCTCCCCAAATCCTGTCCCCCTGCTCCCCAAATCCTGCCCCTCCTGCTGCCCCAAACCCTGCCCCTCTGCTCCCCAAATCCTGCTGCCCTGCTGTCCAAATCCTGCTGCCCAAATCCTGTCCCCCTGCTGCCCCAAATCCTGCTCCCCAAATCCTGCTGCCCTGCTGCCCAAATCCTGCTCCCCAAATCCTGTCCCCCTGCTCCCCAAATCCTGCCCCTCCTGCTGCCCCAAACCCTGCCCCTCTGCTCCCCAAATCCTGCTGCCCTGCTGTCCAAATCCTGCTGCCCAAATCCTGTCCCCCTGCTGCCCCAAATCCTGCTCCCCAAATCCTGCTGCCCTGCTGCCCAAATCCTGCTCCCCAAATCCTGTCCCCCTGCTCCCCAAATCCTGCCCCTCCTGCTGCCCCAAACCCTGCCCCTCTGCTCCCCAAATCCTGCTGCCCTGCTGTCCAAATCCTGCTGCCCAAATCCTGTCCCCCTGCTGCCCCAAATCCTGCTCCCCAAATCCTGCTGCCCTGCTGCCCAAATCCTGCTCCCCAAATCCTGTCCCCCTGCTCCCCAAATCCTGCCCCTCCTGCTGCCCCAAACCCTGCCCCTCTGCTCCCCAAATCCTGCTGCCCTGCTGTCCAAATCCTGCTGCCCAAATCCTGTCCCCCTGCTGCCCCAAATCCTGCTCCCCAAATCCTGCTGCCCTGCTGCCCAAATCCTGCTCCCCAAATCCTGTCCCCCTGCTCCCCAAATCCTGCCCCTCCTGCTGCCCCAAACCCTGCCCCTCTGCTCCCCAAATCCTGCTGCCCTGCTGTCCAAATCCTGCTGCCCAAATCCTGTCCCCCTGCTGCCCCAAATCCTGCTCCCCAAATCCTGCTGCCCTGCTGTCCAAATCCTGCTGCCCAAATCCTGTCCCCCTGCTGCCCCAAATCCTGCTCCCCAAATCCTGCTGCCCTGCTGCCCAAATCCTGCTCCCCAAATCCTGCCCCCCGCCCCAAATCCTGCTGCCCAAATCCTGCTCCCCAAATCCTGCTGCCCTGCTCTCCAAATCCTGCTGCCCAAATCCTGCCCCCCTGCCTCAAATCCTGCTCCCCAAATCCTGCTGCCCTGCTGCCCAAATCCTGCCCCCCGCCCCAAATCCTGCTGGAGCTCCAGAGGGAAGGGAGTTGTGCCCTGAAGGAGCCCCAGGGCCGGCTCTGCTCCCGGGGCTCTGTCCCAGCCCAGGATGGGAACAGCTGGGACAAGCTGCTCTTGTTCTCCTGCAGGAAAGGGGTGCCCTGGGTCTGTGCCAGCCCCTGTGCCTCTGCACAGCCCCAGAGTGCCCCGGGAGGGAGGAGTGCTGCCATCCCAGCGGGATCCTGCTGGAATTGGGCATTTCCTGCCATCCCAGCGGGATCCTGCTGGAATTGGGCATGCCCTGCCATCCCAGCGGGATCCAGCTGGAATTGGGCATTTCCTGCCATCCCAGCGGGATCCTGCTGGAATTGGGCATGCCCTGGACAAGGAGCAGGCTCTGGCAGCTCCAGCTGAGATCTGACACCGAGCCAAAGCTGGGCAGGGCAGGCAGAGGCAGGGAGGGCTGGGAAAGCACAGAGCACCTGGCAGGGAAGGTTGGGGATCCCTGATCCCCTGGGAATGCACTGGGCTCCTCCAGCACAGAGTCTGGAAGGAAACACCACGGTCAGGATGGGGGAAATAGGGAACTGGAGGGGCTGGGCTCTCCATGGAACAGTCTGGGATAGGGATGGAGAGGCTGGGCTCTCCATGGAGGGGTCTGGAGCAGGGATGGAGGGGCTTGGGTCTCCATGGAGGGGTCTGGAGCAGGGATGGAGGGGATTGGGTCTCCATGGAGGGGTCCAAGGCAGGGATGGAGGGGCTGGGCTCTCCATGGAGGGGTCCAAGGCAGGGATGGAGGGGCTGGGCTCTCCATGGAGGGGTCTGGAGCAGGGATGGAGGGGCTTGGGTCTCCATGGAGGGGTCCAAGGCAGGGATGGAGGGGCTGGGCTCTCCATGGAGGGGTCCAAGGCAGGGATGGAGGGGCTGGGGCAGGGATGGAGGGGCTGGGCTCTCCATGGAGGGGCTGGGCTCTCCCAGGCCGTGGTGGGAGCAGGAATGTGAGTGGTGCTGCATCCCAGCCAGAGCAGAGCCAACACAGGATCCAACCAGGATCCACAAACCCTGGGAACATCCCAGCCCCTCCTCTGTGACCCCCCCAGTGCTGTTGGTTTCCAGCCTGGGCTGCCCAGCCCTGGCAGAGGAGCAGCAGGAAGCAGGGAATGTGGGATGGAGCCAAGGGACAGCAGCACCTCAACCCCTGCCCAGCTCCCTGGAAACGTGCAGGACAGGGATAAAGGGTTCCCAAAGAATCCCCTCCCAAGGGCACTCCCAGCACAGGGTGACCCTGACCCGGGGCCAGCAGCCAGGAGCAGCCTGCCCCGGCCCCTGGAGGTTCCCTCAGGGCTGTTCCCTGAGAGGAGAAGGAGCAGCTCCATGCCTGAGGCACTGCCAGGAGGGAGCAGGGAGCCTCTAGTCTTCCTCCTCCTCATTAAAAACTCCCTACCTGGAGCTTCCCTGCGTTCCCAGGGGAGTCAGCCCCTCCCTGGGGCTCTGAGGATGTGCCTGTGACCTACAGGACCCCAAAGCCATTCCCACTCCCGTTCAGTTCCTCATTCCCAATCCCATTCCCTGGACCCCTCCACTGTCCCAGGTTGCTCCAAGCCCCAGAGGGATGTGGGGGGTGGGAGAGGGAGAAGATTAACCATGGAATGGCCCCACCATGGAAAAATCCACCGTGGAATGTTCCCACCGTGGAATGTTCCCACTGTGGAATGGCCCCACTGTGGAATGGCCCCACCATGGAATGGCCCCACCATGGAATGGCCCCACCACGGAATGCTCCCTGGGAAACCCTCAGCTCAAGGGTGGCTGGGTCAAGCCAGGCGCAGGTGTGGGGTCAGACTGGGGTGAAACAGGGGCTCAGTCGGGGCTCTGGATTGCTGTGACGGTGGGAATGGTCCCCACTGGTGGGACACATGACACGCCCAAGGTAAGGAGCAGCTCCTGCAGGGAGTCCTGCCCAGCTCAGGAGGGACTGACACAGGCTTTACGAGCCTTTGTATCAGCACCAGTGGTTCCACCAGCACAACAAGTCCTCTCTGGTCAGCCACCCTGGGGGTGGCAGCAAGGCCCACCTGGGGACAGGTGTGTGACCCACCCCGGGCTGCTCTCCCGTCTCAGATGGCAGGTGTGGAGCAGACAGCTGTTCTGGTCTGTCACACTCCTTTACCCTGCACACCGTCCTGGGGGTCACACGCCACCCTCCATCCTCTGGCACCAGGGCCGGACTCTGGACTCTGCCAGGTGCGGCTGGCAAAGCGCCCACCTGGAGCACCCCTGGCTCCTGGGAGCCCCGCTCGTCCCAGAGCCGCTCCTCCGCTCCCAGCCGCCTCGGGCAGAGCCCATCCCCTGCCAGCACCCCGAGGGGGAAGGACGCGCCCGCGCCATGCCACACCGGGACCCGGCGGGGGCTCGAACCCGCGACCCCCGGGCTCCGCGCCCGCCGCGCTAGTGCCCAGGGAGGTTTGGAGTGCCATCCCTGTGGCCCTTGGGGACAGGGGCACTGGTGGCCCGGGCAGAGCTGGCCATGGTCGGACCCGATGCTCTCGGAGTTTCTCCCAATTCCAGGAACAATTCCCGGTGGAATTGCCGCCGCGGCTCTGATCGCGGCCAGGATGCGGGAGCGGAGCTGATAATGATGGGGCTGATAACGATCCCGGCTGGTCACGATCTGCACTGATAAGGCTTTGGGATAACGATCTGCACTGATAACGATCTGCACTGCTATCGATCCCAGCTGGTAACGATCGGGCTGATATCGATCCCAGCTGATAACGATCGGGCTGATAACGCCAAGGTCGGGCGGGCGGGGCACGGAGCCGCCCGCGGAATTGTCTCTCCCGGATTAGCGGGATGGATTAGGAATGTCCGGAGCGTGTTTGGGGATCAGGATCGATTCCCCGGCAGGGCACGGGGACGCAAACGCGGGGAGCGGCTGCAGCGGGAGGGAGGCGATCCGGGAGCAGGATTCCCGGCCGGGGGAGTTAAAAATGCGCCTGAAACATGAAAATCCCGTGGTTTTGCCACCCCGGGAAAGCGTTAGTGCCCGTTTTGCTGTGGAAATTGTGCCTCGTGCCTGCAGAGCCCGTGGGTTCCCGCTTTCCTCTCTCCTTCCCACCTACAAAAGCCGTTTCTGATTTTGGGCGAGCTCAGCACTGCCCCGTTCAGTGACCCCAAATCTGCAGCTCCGGGGGCAAAGGGGTGGAAGAGGGGCTCTGAGGGGTGAAAAGTGGAACGGGAAAGAGCAGGGGAATGGTATTTTGTCATTTCTGCTTGCTGCTCCTCGGGGCTGTTGCTAAAACAGAGCCTGGCTGCTGCCCGGGGGGACAGCGATGGGACAGCGATGGGACAGCGATGGGACAGGGACGGGACAGGGACAGGGATGGGACAGGGATGGGACAGGGCATGAGGAGCAGCACCCTGCTGCCACCCTGGCCCTGCCATCACCCCCCTTTCCCCCCTCCCTGCCTCCCCCCCGCTGTTGACTCAGGAATGTTTGGTAACAGCAGAGGGGAGAGAATCTGTTTATCCCAGCCCATTTGGAGTGACATAAGACTATCACTTTTTTGGTGAAATCCCAGAAGAATATCAATTCTTTGGCTGATGGCAGCCCCAGCAGATCCATCCTGGCTGGCAACTTGTGTTTCCCTGCTGGGGAGGAGGGGGTGCTTCCCCCACCAAAAACGAAGCTTTGCTCCAATTTTGGGTTTGGGGAGGGGGAATAACCCCCAGGCACGGTGTGAGCCCATCCAGAAATGGGGAATGACCCCCAGGCATGGTGTGAGCCCATGGGGAATGACCCCCATAACCCCCAGGCACAGTGTGAACCCATCCAGAAATGGGTGGGGGGGCTCCAGGGGGGCTCCTGTGAGGAGATCCTGGAGCTGTGACCCCACGGGAAGCCCACGCTGGAGCAGGGGCAGAGTGTGAGGAGGAGGAGGAGGAAGGAGCGCAGTGACAATGTGTGATGGACTGAGCACAGCTCCATTTTCTGTCCCCCTGCACCACCTGGAAGGAGGAGGGAGTGAAGCGTGAGGGAAATTGAGCCTGGGAAGGAAGGAGGGGAGGGGGAAAAGTGACTTCAGATTTGGGTTCATTTCTCGTTGCCCTGCTCAGGTTTGATTGGCAATAAATTGATTTATTTCTCATTGCCCTGCTCAGGTTTGACTGGCGATAAATTAAATTAATAAATTAAACCGATTTCCTCCATCTCTCGTGCCCCTTTCAGCCCCTGGTGGGTTCTGGGGGATCTCTCCCTGCCCTCTTCCCCACGTGGGATTTTTGTTGTATTTTCTCTCCTGCCCAGCTCGGAGGGCAGTGAGAGCAGCTTTGGGGGGTGCTGGTGCCCAGCCGGGGTCCCCCCCTCCACGGGGGAGTTTTGGGGTGCCAGGCCGCTCCCCAGGGGGGACAGCTGGGACAAAGGCACGGCAGCCTCCGTGTGCAGAGGCAGCTCTGGAGCCAGCCCAGCTGAGCCTGGAGGCGCAGGCAGGCGCTCACCCTGCCGGGCTGGGCTCGCATCCTCCCCCGGGAGCGCCCGTCCCGGGCTGGATCCCCTTCCACAGGCTCCAGCCCAGCCCGCGCAGCCCAAACGTTTCGTGTTTCAGCCCGAACATTTCGTGTTTCAGCCCGAACATTTCGTGTTTCAGCCCAGACATTCCTGCCGAGCCCCCCGGGATCCCCCGGCCATGCCCAGCTCCGCAGGGGCTCCATCCCTGCGGCTGCAGGGAAAACACAGCGGGGCAGAGCCGGGGGGCTCCTCTGTGCGAGCAGCAGGCTCGTTCTGGGGCTGAAGGGAGCTCGTGTTCTCCAGGGATGAGGATTCAGTGGAGAGAAGGAGCTGGGAAGGAAAAGGGCAGAGTGGGGAAACGTGGGAGGGATGGGGAAGAGGAGCTGGGACAGCAGAGCTCCCAGGAGCACCGATGGAGCCAGCTCCTTTTCTTTTTCCTTTTCTTTTTCCTTTTCTTTTTCCTTTTCTTTTTCCTTTTCTTTTTCCTTTTCTTCTTTCTCCTTCCTTTCCCTTCCCTTCCCTTGTGCAGGGGGAATCATGGAATGGTTCAGGTTGGAAAATCCCTCTGATGTCAGAGTCCAGCCATCCCCAGCACTGTCCCATGTCCCCAAGTGCCACATCCTCAGGGCTCTGAAAGCCCTCAGGGATGGGGACTCCAGCCTTGCCCTTCCCAGGAAGGAATTCCCCAATGCCCACCCTGACCCCCAACCCCAGCCCGGCTCCCTGGGAGCTCAGGGCACAGCACAAACCCAAAAAATCCCAAACCCCTCCTCCAACCCCAGCCCGGCTCCCTGGGAGCTCAGGGCACAGCACAAACCCAAAAAATCCCAAACCCCTCGTGCCCCACACCTGGGCCAGGAGCAGGATTTGGGGTGGAACCCGAGGTTCCTGCAGCATTCCCACGGCAGCACTCAGGGACTGTCAGGGCAGGTGGAAAAGCTGCTGGAGGAGTTGGACACCCTCCTCCTCCTCCTCCTCCTCCTCCTCCTCCTGCTCCTCCTGCAGCAGATAAACAGAAATGTCACTCAGTGTCCAGGCGCCGTCAGCACAGACGCTGTTGTCAATGAATCAGAAGTGTCTAGGAACAGCTTGAACAACTTTTATTTTTTTTTTTTAAAGTGCTTAAAACGTAAATAACAAGCTCTTTATAAACATTAGTTGCAACTCTTAAAACATGAGACACACAGAACCCACTTCCTGCGGACGTGAAGAACAGGGAAACCAACAACTCCAAACCCCAACGCTTCTCCCACCTGGGGATGCTTTTCCATGGTTTTAACCCCAAACTGAGGTTCCCTCCCAGACAAGGCTGAGTCCACGTCACACTGGAGAATCCACATCCCTCGGGTTCGTTCCAGTTTGAGGATAAACCTTGGTGGCTCTCCTGGCCAGGAGGACCAGGCAAGGGGAGAAGAAATTGGCCAAAGCTGTTGAGAAGCAAAAACTCAGCTGTGGGCTGGCGGCAGAGGCAGAGCACAGCACCCTGCTGCGGCCTCGTGGAGCAGCTCGAGATGGAAAAACAAACTCCAGCAGAAAGGCAAAAGCACAGGGCTTGTTATGGCCGGGGGTAAAACAGAACAGGGAGAAGCTGCTGCTGGCCCAGAAAACCCTGGGGGTGTGCCGGGCTCAGCAGAGAGGGACAGAGCTCAGGGACACGGAGCAGGAACGCTGCTCCTGCCCCTGGGACCCCAATTAATCACTAAATAGGAGATTCAGTCACTGAACACAGAGATAAATCCCAGATGGGCAAATTGAGAACATTTCCCCAGTTCTCTCCCTCATCCCCTCCCTCTCTGCGGAAGCATTTAGGTCCCCACACCCATTCCCTCGGGAAGGGGAGGGTTTAACACCAACACCACAGACCCCAGTGCTGCTGTGCTGCTCTCCTGCACAGAACAAAATCTGTGTGCTGAGTGGGGAACCCCAAATCGTCAGCCCAGCGGGGTGGGGAGACAGAGAACAGAGGCAGGAGCATCAGTAAGACACCTTTCCAAACACAGGGAGGGACCTGCTGGACACGGGGACACCCACGGAGCATCCACCGCTGCTCCACCCTTCTGCAGCCAGAACCAGGGAGCCCGAGCCCGGCACAGCCTGCCCTGGGGCTGGGAGGGGTGGGGGTGAGGGGCAGGAGCTGCTGGAAAGGCTGGGGATGAGGAAACACCTATTGCTGGAAGGACAGGAGGTGAGGGAACAGAACAGGTATTGCTGGAGAGGCAGGAAGTGTGGAAGCACCCATTGCTGGAAAGGCAGGAGAGGAGGGAACGGGAATTTCTACAAACAGGAGATGAGGGCATAGAACAGGAATTTCTGGAAAGGCAGGAGAGGAGGGAACACGTGTCCTTGGAAAAGCAGGAGATGGAAGGAGCAGGTATTGCTGGAAATGGGAGATACGGGAGCACCCATTGCTGGAAAGGCAGGAGGTGAGGGAACAGGAATTTCTGGAAAGGCAGGAGAGGAGGGAACACGTGTTCTTGGAAAGGCTGGGGATGGAAGGAGCAGGTATTGCTGGAAATGGGAGATACGGGAGCACCCATTGCTGGAAAGGCAGGAGGTGAGGGAACAGAACAGGAATTGCTGGAAAGGCAGGAAGTGTGGAAGCACCCATTGCTGG
Source organism: Pyrgilauda ruficollis (assembly GCF_017590135.1). Taxonomy (NCBI): domain Eukaryota; kingdom Metazoa; phylum Chordata; class Aves; order Passeriformes; family Passeridae; genus Pyrgilauda; species Pyrgilauda ruficollis. Next base: position 14,840 of record NW_024524289.1, read on the forward strand.
AAAGGCAGGAGAGGAGGGAACGGGAATTTCTGGAAAGGCAGGAGGTGGAGGATATTGCTTGGAAATGGGAGCTATGGAAGCACCCATTGCTGGAAAGGCAGGAGGTGAAGGAATAGAACAGGAATTGCTGGAAAGGCAAGAGATGAGGGAACAGGTATTGCTGGAAACAGGAGATGAGGGAATAGAACAAAATTGCTGCAAAGGCTGGAGGTGAGAGAACAGAACAGGTATTGCTGGAAAGGCAGGAAACGTGGAAGCACCCATTGCTGGAAAGGCAGGAGAGGAGGGAACGGGAATTGCTGGGAACAGGAGATGAGGGAATAGAACAGATATTGCAGGGAACAGAACAGGTATTTCTACAAACAGAACAGGTATTTCTAGGAACAGGACAGGTATTTCTAGGAACAGAACAGGTATTTCTAGGAACAGAACAGGCATTGCTGCAAACAGAACAGGCATTGCTGGGAACAGGACAGGTATTTCTAGGAACAGGACAGGCATTGCTGCAAACAGAACAGGTATTTCTATGAACAGAACAGGTATTTCTAGGAACAGGACAGGTATTGCTGGGAACAGGACAGGTATTTCTAGGAACAGAACAGGTATTTCTAGGAACAGAACAGGTATTGCTGGGAACAGGACAGGTATTTCTAGGAACAGAACAGGCATTGCTGGGAACAGGACAGGTATTGCTGCAAACAGATGTGGAAGCACCTATAGCTGGCAGGGCTGCACACCTGGCACAGCCTGCTGAGCTCTGAGAGTAACTTTTGATATTCAAGTGCAAAACGTTCAGGCTTTTGGAGCAAAGCAAGGCAGAGCTGACTAAGGCAGAGGGGGCTGAGGGAGGCGGTGAGACACGACGGGAGAGGAGGGAGAGGGGGAGGGAGGGGCCGTGGCATCCATATAAACATTGGCACTTGTGTGGGGAGCAGCAGCAGCCGTCCCTGCAGGGGCACGGGGCCAAGAGCAGGATTTGTGAGCGTGGGAGCCAGAGGTGGGAGATGTTGGCTCTGCACCTCCCCGTTAATGCCCGCCTCAGGAGTTCTCTCCCTTGGCCCAGCACTCATTCCCGTGCCCTGCTGCATGCCCAGTGCCCACAGCTCCTCCCTGGCTGCTGCAGCTCACAGGGACACGGCTGGGCACCCAGAGAGGGGCTGGGCTGCCAGGCCATGGGATGTGACCCTGCACACACCCAGAGAGGGGCTGGGCTGCCAGGCCATGGGATGTGACCCTGCAGGCACAGAGGTTCCTGGCACTTTCTGGAACAGGAGTAACACCTTCCCTTGGACACCCATCCCACCGCAGGCACACCGAGGGAGGAGGAGCAGAAACAGGAGGAGCAGCTGGAGCAGTGCACAGCTCAGGTATTTCCCACGAGGGGAGAGGCAGGAAGGAGTGGGAGGTTCATGGCTGCTGTTCTCCCAAGGAACACATCCTCCTCCTCCTCCTCCTCCTGCTCGTGCCGTGCTCCAAGGCTTGGACAAACCAGAGCTCCGTTTCTCCTGACCCAACTCTGTCTGTCTCCAGCTGTATTTCAGCTTGGGATGCTCAGCCTGCCCTTCCCTGCTGTGCAGAACTCCTGGAGGAGCCAGGGCACCTGCACAGCTGGTGGGGAGGCTCTGCTGCCCGTGGGTGACAATTAACTCCCTTTTCTTGGGTGAGAAGGAAACAGAGGAGGAACCTGGCCCAGGCAGGTGGTGTGGGACTGAGGACTGGGCTGCAGAGCCTTTCTGGGGCAGGAATCTGCTGCTGGCCTGTGGCAAAAGGCACCATTCTTCCAAGTCATGGTCTGCACTGAAGCAAGTAAAGGAAAGAGCAGGGAGGTTTTAAAAGAACACAGTGACTTTGGGAGGTAGAGAAGAAGGAGAAGATGCCTTTCATGTTGAAATCCCACCCCAACTGCCCCTCTGCCTGCACAGGCACCTTCTCCAGCCAAAATCCTGGCAGGATGAGGGAGGGAACATCCTTCCTATCCCCTTCCACAGCAGCTCCAGTTCAGCCAGGTCAGTCAGGTGTGCAATCCTTTGAAACCTCCAGGCTTCACCCTGGAAAGATCTACCAGAGTTTTCCCCACGGAGGCTGAAAGAGAAGACTTCCCCATGGAGCCTCACAGCACTGATCCTCCCAGCCTGCCTTCCCCGTATGTCCCAAATTCTGGGGTTCCTCCTTTCCCTGTTTCCCCACAGGTTGTGCCATCCCTGGTGCCTGCCCCTCCTTCCCTGCAGGGCAGTGCCCTCTGCCCTGCCCTTTGTGCCACCAAGATGATGCAGAGCACATGGTCTCATCTTTTGTCCCCGATTTCCCTTCAGCCTGCTGGAATAAACCTCGCTGGAATTTCTCATAAAAAGGCCCTTCTTGCCTCTCTTGGATGAGCTAGCCCTGGTGAGTGTGGTGTGTGGACTCGACTGCTTTGCCTGAATTCCTGCCCAAGCAGGGCACTCCTTTTCCACAGGAGATGTGTCTTCAGTTGAAAGATTTACCTGGGGGTGTGTATTCTATTTGCCATCTCTTAGATGTGGGGCAGCTCTCTGCTGTTCATGGGGCAGTTTTCTTTATCTATTCCACAGCCAATCCTCCCTCTGGGAAAGATCTTCTGTCATTAATGGGCCATTAATTATTAATTATCTTCGTCAATGGGCCATTGAGTCACACTGATAAAATTCCATCACCCCATTGGGAGATGCTCTGCCCAGGGGAGGAGCCAAGCATTCCTACCTGGATATAATCTGAGATCTAGAGCCCACAGCAGCCTTTGCCCTCTGCATTCCCTTTCCATTTTCCATTTCAGGGGAGGCTCCTGCCTTCCTTAGCAGCCGCCTGGCTTTCCAAACCAAGCCAAGAGCCCTCTTGGGAATTCGGCAGCACTTGCACCATCTAAACCCCCGCTGCACAAGGTGCCCCGCTGGGTGAGCGGCGCGGGGAGCGGGAGAAGCCGCAGCCATGGCGGAGCGGAAAGTGCTGAACAAATATTACCCCCCGGACTTCGATCCTGCCAAGATCCCGAAGCTGAAGCTCCCGAAGGACCGGCAGTACGTGGTGAGGCTCATGGCCCCCTTCAACATGAGGTGCAAGAAGTGTGGGGAGTACATCTACAAGGGCAGGAAGTTCAACGCCCGCAAGGAGACGGTGCAGAACGAATCCTACCTGGGGCTGCCCATCTTCCGCTTCTACATCAAGTGCCCGCGCTGCCTGGCCGAGATCACCTTCAAGACAGACCCCAAGAACACGGATTACACTGCGGAGCACGGCGCCACCAGGAACTTCCAGGCAGAGAAGCTCCTGGAGGAGGAGGAGAAGAGGATGCAGAAGGAGAGGGAAGAGGAGGAGCTCAACAATCCCATGAAGGTCCTGGAGAACCGAATCAAGGACTCCAAGCTGGAGATGGAGATCCTGGAGAACCTGGAGGAGCTGAAGGAGCTCAACCAGCGCCAGGCCAACGTGGACTTTGAGGCCATGCTGAAGCAGTACAAGGAGCTGGAGGAGGAGCAGAGGCGCAAGGAGCAGGAGGAGGACGAGCAGGAGGTGAAGGCCATGTTGCAGCAGGCCCAGGACCGCCGGCTGCTGGTGGATTCCGACTCTGACGAGGAACCGGCAGAGCGCCGTCCAAATCCCGCAGCCCAAAGAAAACCCGCAGCCGTCCTGCGGGAGGGCCCCCGGGGCAAGAGGCCGAGGACGGAGAGCTGGGAGCGCAGCGCGGGCAAGCTCAGCTCCAGGGCCCGGCTGGCAGGGCTGGTGGCCCGCAGGAAGCAGAAGCCACGTCCTGCCCTGGATAACGGGATGGAAACCCCAGGAACCACGGCCACCACCGGCTCGCTTCCAGCCGCAGCAGCCGTGTCCTCGCTGGGTTTGCTGGGAGCCTACGAGGACAGCGAGGACAGCGAGGACAGCGCCAGCGGCTGAGCCAGCGCGGTGGGGACGGCAGGGACACAGCTGGGACTGGGCTGTCCCCGCTCCCTGCTGCTCCTGGAGCCCCACACGGAGCACATCCCACCTTTGCACAGACTGGGGGGCTCCTCCAGCCCCTCACGGCGGGGACAGGGCTGTCCTGCCACCGCCAGCCCCTCTAGCTGTCCCCAGGAGATCAGGGACAAACCCCTCCCTGCTGTTCTGTGCCTGCTGGGCTCCAGCAGCCACAACTCTAGAAGAAATGGGATCTGGCAGGGAAAAAAACCCAACAAAAAACCAAAAAAGAACAAAAAAAAAACCAAAACAAAAAAAAACCCAAAAAAAACCCCAAAACAAACAAACAAACAAAAAAAAAAAAAAAACAAAAAACAAAAAAAAACCAAAAAAAAACCCCAAAAAACCCCAAAAAAAAAAAAAAAAACAAAAAAAAAAAAAACCCCAAAAAAACCCCCAAAAAAAAAAAAAAAAAAAAAAAAAAACAAAAAACACACAAAAAATTTAAAAAACCCACAAAAACCCAACCAAACAAAAAAAGTGGACTTGACTGCCTTGCCTGAATTCCTACCCAAGCAGCCTTTCCACAGGAGATGCTTCTTGGGAATCAGGCAGCAGCTTCCACCCTCTAAACCCCACACTGCTACAAGCTGGCGCCCTGACCGTGGGGCTTCTCCTTAGCCCTTTGGCAGTGTCTCCACTGGCCAGTCCTGGGTTTTAATTTGCAGCCAAGTGCTCCAGTTCCCCAAGGGAAAAAACCCCAACGTTCTGGGGAATTTCTGAGGGGCCAACTGACAACTCTCAAGACCTCGAGGGCTGGCCGACTCAGCCACACTCCTGCAAGATCTTTCTTTTGCGCCGTTTTGTCCCTCTTTTCCCACCACCTCAGAGCATCAAGGCACCCAGAAGCCCTCTGTGACACCACCAGCTATGAGGAAGGGTGCTGACTCTCCCAGGCCTACCAACGTGGCCAGGCAGGTGTCGCCCTGATTTTGTAAGACTTTGTTAAGCCTTCTGATGTTTACATTCTTTCAACAAACTTTCTCACACACAGTTCTGTAAATAACCTATGTTTTGCATTCTTTCCTGGAGGTGGAGAGAATTGATGGACTCTTGGTCTGTCCAGTGGCATTGGAGAGGTGGCACTGTCACCCTCCAATCCACTGTCACCTTTGGAAAACTATAAATGTTAGAGTCAGAAAATAAAGCTTCTTTTTTGTTCCCCTCGAGAGAGCAGTGTCTGTGTCATCATTTCGTGCCTTATCACAACAGGCAGGGACACAGAGAATGCTGGTGAGGGCCCTTTCTGCTGAATCCAAGAGGAGGTGATCTGCTGAACTCCAGCTGCTAAACCTGGACCTCCTGATGGACCAGGAGAAGTTTTAATCACAGGAGACACCGTTAATGAGTTACAGGTGCTCCCAGAAGCCCAGACTGTGGGCCAATGGATGAGGTCACTGTGACTGTAATAGGTACAGACCCACCCTGGCACCTGACTAAGGGCACACCTGTACCCAAACTTTTCTTGTACCCACCTGGGCTGATGTTTTGCCAGAAAATCCTATGGTTTTTTGGCCAGAGATGCTCTGCCAAGGCAGAGCTCTTATAGAGTGTGGCTTGTCTAACAAAGGTACCAAAGTTTCTCTTCCAGGTGTGGCTGACACCGGGTCAGATGTCACCACCATTGCTCACTCCAAGTGGGCACAGGGCTGGGAACTGGTGCCAGCCAGTGGAGGCATCTCTGGGACTGGAGCAGCTGCCACCTCTGTGTGGAGTAAAAGGTCAGTCCTTACTGAAGGTCCTGAGGGTCAAATTGCCACGGTGAGACCTTTAGTGGCAAAGGCACCTGTCATTGTGTGGGGCAGGGACAATGGGGAAGCAGACTAGAAATCCCTTCACACCCACAGGATTTCCAGCTGAGGCCACTGTCGAGAGCCCCACCTCACCACTCACATGGAAATTGGATGATCCCATTTGGGTGGAACAGTGGCTCCTGGCAGAAGTCAAACCAAAGGTGCTGGAATCCCTAGTGCAGAAACAGCAATCTAAGGGCCACAGAGTACCATGCACTAGCCCTTGGAACACCCCTGTCTTTGTCATTCATAAACCAGGCAAAGACAAGTGGAGGCTCCTGCAAGACCTCAGAAAGGTCAATGAGGTCACTGAAGACACGAGCTCTTTACAGCCTGGCCTGCCCTCACCTTCAATGCTCCCGAGACTGGAAATTGGCAGTCACTGATATTAAGGATTGTTTTTTTAATTTCCCACTCCATCCTAGAGCTGCCCCAAGACTTGCATTTTCTGTGCCATCAATGAATAGACAAGCCCCTCTCAAAAGGTATCAACGCAAGTTCTTTCTCAAGGGATGAAGACTCACGAGCCATCTGCCAAATGTTTGTTGCCCACATTCTCTCGTCCATTGGGGAAAAGTTCCCAGATGCCGGAATTCTTCACTACATGGATGATATCCTTACATGCACTGAGACTGACTCTTCCTTGGAGGTGTTCTCAAACAAACTGTCCAGGCCATTGAAGGAGCAGGATTTGAAACTGCTACAGAGAAGATGCAGCCCGTGGACCTACCTTGGACTCTGAATCAGAGAAAGGACCACCGTGCCCCAGCAGCTCACCATCCAGGACAACCCAGGGACCCTGAGGGGCCTTCATCAGCTACGTGGGAGCATCAGCTGGGTTTGTCCACTGCTAGGGATCAGGACTGAGGACTTGTCACCCCTTTTCAACCTCCTGAGAGGCCCTGATGGCCTCGCCTCCCCAGGCACCATCACACTGGAGGCCCGTGCAGTGATCCAGAAGGGATCAGAGGCACTGTCCACGACACAAGCCCACCACTGATCCCACCCTGCCTTTCCAGTTTGTCACCCTGGGGAGGTCACCCAAGTTCCATGGGCTCCTTTTCCAGGGGATGCCACTCTGAGAGACCAGCTCCTCATCACAGAGTGGGTGTTTCCATCACACAAACCCAGTAAGACCATCTCAGCACCTCAGGAGCTTATGGCCCAGCTTACCATAAAGGCCAGAGCTCCCCTCAGGACCCTCGCAGGGTGTGAATTCACAGCCATGTACCTTCCAGTGACATTAAACAGCCTAGAACCTTTGCTCCAAACCAAGGAGCACCTCCGGTTCACTCTGGACAGCTACCCAGGCCAAATCTCCATCCACCTACCAAAACATGAACTATTTAATGCTTGCTTTAATTTGGTCCCAAATTCATGAAAAAGTAGAGCTCCTCTAAAGGCACAGACTGTATTCACTGATGGTTCAGGGGGATCCCACAAGTCAGTTATGAGGTGGAAGAATCCTGACACTCAGGAGCGGGGGTCTGATGTTCAGATTGCTCGAGGATCCCCACAAATTGCAGAATTAGCAGCCGTTGTCAGAGCCTTTGAGAAATTCAAACAACCCTTAAATTTAGTTACTGATTCGGCCCATGTTGGTGGGACAGCTGAAAGAGCAGAACACTCCTTGTTAAAGGAAGTGCCAAATCCAGATTTATAAGGCTTGCTCTCAAAGTTAACAAACCTCCTCTCCCACCTCACATTATGCACGTGAGGTCACACCCTGACCTCCCAGGACCAGTCACTGAAGGCAACTGGAGGGCAGATATTTTAGCCATGGCAGTGCAGACCACCCTTCCAGACATTTTTAATCAGGCTAAATTGAGCCATCAGTTTTTTTACCAAAATGCACCAGCCCTTGTCTGGATGTTTAAAATCACAAGGGAACAAGCAAGAGCAATTGTGGGCCCTGCCCCAATTGCCAGGAGTTTGCTTTGGTCTCCATGAGGGCCGGGGTGAACCCCCAAGGCCTCAAAAGTTTACAATTGTGGCAAACAGATGTCACACATTATGCACCTTTTGGAAGACAAAAATACATTCATGTGTCCACAGATAACGTTCTCTGGAGCAGTATTTGCATCAGCCCATGCAGGGGAAAAGACAAAAGCTGTCATCCAACATTTCCTCCTAGCGTTTTCCACCCTAGGCATTCTCCAAACAGATAATGGTCCTGCTTACACCTCCAAAAGTTTCAATGATCCCAGATCAATGGGGGGTGAAACACACCACTGGCATTCCCCACTCACCAACAGGGCAATCTGCTGTAGAGAGGGCTCACTGTACACTCAAGAGAGTCCTTGATCAGCAGCACGGGGGAGTTGGAACACTACCGAATGTAGAAAGATTATGTAAGGCTCTTTATGTCATCAATTTTCTTAATAATTCATTAATGGAGCCAAATCCCCCCACTGTCAGGCACGTTTCCAACATGCACAGAGCTCAGCTCACCGAGAAACCCCTGTGCTGATCAAAGACCCTGAATCCAAACAAATAATGGGCCATTTAAATTAATTACTTGGGGGAGAGACTATGCTTGCATATCTAGAGGATCTGGCCCAAGGTGGATTCCAGGCAGGAATATCAAGCTGAACATCAAACTGCCACATGCAGCAGCATCCAGAGACACTCCTCCTGGACCTCAGAGACAGCAAAGAGATCAAGCTCAGGAGGAGAGAAGGAAAAAGAGTGTAAACACAGAAAATGACTCTGCACTGCTCCAGAAGATAACAAGACTCTCTGTTGAGTTTCATTCGCTCGCTGTTTTGCACTGCTACCCCTCTTTAGTTGGTTTTACTGCTACCCCTCTTTAGTTGGTTTTACTGTCATCCCCTCTTGTTTTCCCTCCCCTTTTCTACTCAGTAAAAACGTAGGGGAAAAGATGGGAAGATATGAGGGGCTGTTAAAGTCGTATAAATCTAAAAATCCATTTTTTCAAACTCCCAGATCAACTCTCCCCCAAGCATCCTGCCACGTCTCCGCTGGCAGGGAATCCCCAACTGTTCCAGACAGGATTTTGGATGCTGCTCACCTTTCCATCAGCTGCTGCATGGATTGTCCCTCAGCCCAGCCAGAACAGGTGGGTCACACTGGCCAAGACTTACAGCAAGAGTCTCTGCCTGTCCATGGGCAGCGTGGACAACCTGCTGTCAACGTGCCTGGTAGGGATTCCTTAGCAGCAAATGAATTCCCATACACAGATAAGAAACCCAATCCAGTAGACACTTGGGATGGGTGGACCAAGACCCTGCCTCGAGCACCAGAGGAACCCCAGGAATTACAGCTGTTGGGGTCCTCCAAAGCTCATTCCTGTGTCCAACTTCAATATCAACCTCCCAACCAACACCTGACCCACCTTGAACTTGTTAGGTCTACCCATAGGAAAGATATAACCCCATTTAACAAAAAATATACCCCTCCAAATTGGTGCAATTACACCAGTCCTACACTTTCTTCATCCTCACTCCATCCCAAAGTGCTGCCCGGGGAGTGCTCCTTATCTGTGGAGACTGAGTATGGGATCAAGGGGGTCCCTGTAGCCTTGGCCAGCTTACTACCCTCATCCCAAACACTCCTTTACTTCAAAACTGGAAACAAAAAGGGAAATTGGCACACCAGAAGAAATCATATACTGAATTTGATGAAAATTGCAACAGACAAGTTTACAATTGGAACAAAGAAAAGAGTTGCGGTCTCAGGCTGCTACATCTTTGGGAGGTCACTCAGGGGTCAGCAGTGGACAGAGCTGTCCCTGAGGCTGGGCACTGCCCTGGAGAGCTGGTCCCAGTGTGTGGATGCCATCAGGGGAGCAGGCTGGGCACTGCCCTGCCTGGCAGCTCCCTGCCAGGATTTGGGAATTCTGGGCTGTGCCAGGAGGTTTGGGGTGCCTGACCCCACAGGGGCCCTGCAGAGGGGTCAGACCCCCCAGGCCTTGCTCTGGGGGCGTTTTCTGGCTGTGCTGGACAGATGAGGCACAGGCAGGGCGGTGCAGCTGTGAGCAGGCATTCCTTGGAATACTGAGTTGAAATTCAGTGTGGATTCTGCACTCCTCGGTCCCTCCAGGGCACAGCAGCCCCTGCTGGGTGGGGGCGTGCAGAGGAGCTCCTGCAGCACTCCTGGGACACCAGCCCACGTTCCCTTTGCCATATTCCCAGTCCAGGCAGTGTCACCCTGGCACTGGTGCTGTGACAGAGCCAGAGTGGCCCAGCCAGGCTCTGACACTGCCCCAGGCCTGGTGCTGTCCCTTTGTGGAGCATCTCCCACAAGCGTGGTGAGGGAGTGGCACAAGCTGGAGTTGGCTCTTCACCCTTCACTGGGGGTAACTGGGGCAGGAGGGGAAGGGGCGTCCCACAGGCTCTGGTCAGGAACGTGCTGGGGGAGCCTCACTGGGTCTCAGTGTCCCCAGTGTCACCCAGCAGGCAGGGGACACCACCCTCAGGGGAGAGAGGAGGAGGAGGAGTGTGGGCAGAGGAGCAGCAGCAGGATGAAGTCACGAGGAGATGGTTTCCAGCTCTCGGATGTCCAGGGGTCACTTAAAGCTCTGGCAGGAGGAGTGCCCGGGGGGTGGCACTCGGTCACAGCGACGGGAACTGCGCTGCCTCGTGGCGAGGGCTCTGCTCCTCCCCATAGGGTGCTGGCAGCCCACCACCCTACAGCTCCCTGGAGCCGAGCTGGGCTAAGCTTGGGCTGGCAAGGAGCAGGTAACCCTTCCTGCTGACTCTGGGAACAGAAGCCCCTGGAGGCCTCGGGTGAGAGGAGGGGGTGGGGGGCGTTGGCAGCGTGTTAGGGGGGCACAGCTCTGCTGGGTGCTGCTGCCCCGGGCAGGCTCACGGGGCCTGGCCCCCCCCCAGGGGGATCTGCAGCAGCGTGGGGGACTGCTCCATGATGCGCACCAGCAGCTGGTCGATGTAGTTCTCCAGCTCCTGGATGTGCTCCTCCTTCTTGCTCAGCTCGCCCTCCCTCTGCAGCAGCAGCTGGATCAGCTCGTCGTGGGTCAGGTGGTAATACTTGGCTGACTGGTCCAGCTGGGCAGGCTCCTGCTGGGAAGCAAGAGGGACATTCAGGGACTGCTCCTGGTAACGTTTGCAGGATGCAGCGACAGCCAGAGCACTTCTGCTCTCCATGTCTGTCTTTCCACACTGGAGAGGCAGGAGCAGCACAAGGGAGCCACAGAGACCTCGTGTGCTCATAAAGCACCAGCTGAGCTCCCTGCAGCACCCACAGGGCTTCTGAGACCCACAGGGTTGTGCTTGTCCTTCAGTCAGGTGAACCCCAGCAGCGTTTTCCATGTGACACTGGGGAGGCAAACGGAATGGGAGCAGACAAAGGGATGGAGGGGCCGCCCTCAGAACACCCTCTGGTCCTCAGAGGTGTCACAGGTGCTTTGCTGGCCCCAGCACAGCAGTGTTTGGAGTATATCCAGTCAGCAAAGCTCCAGGAAGAACCTTCCCCCTGCCAGGATGAGGAACCCTTCAGGACATCAGTCAAGCAGCTACTACACCTTCCACCTTCCATACCTTGTGGAGACCAGGTTGGACACTGGGGCTTGGAGCACCCTGGGACAGTGGGAGGTGTCCCTGCCCACGACAGGGGTGGCTCTGGATGGGATTTAAAGTCCCTCCCACCCCAACCCATTCCACATTTCTACAGGGATTCACTCACACACTGGACAACACCACCCCCAAGGCACAGCAGGAGACAGGAGAACGATGGGGTGAGGAGGTGCAGAACCCATGGCAGAAGGGAGGCAGAGCAGCCCAAGGCCTGCACCCACACCCACCCCACGGCAGGCCCTGCTCTGCCTCCCCCCAGAGCAGCTCCCTGCTCCTGCCAGCAGCACAGCTGCAGCAGGTGTGGCACAGCCTCCTACCTTTAACTTGGGCTCGGTTTTGTCCGGCTGGGAGGGGGCCAGGGGCTGCACGCTGCTCGTGGTCACTGTCTTCAGCCTCTCCAGGCCATTGCTCAGCGCCGAGCTCAGGCTGGCCCTGTGCTGCTGCTGCTTCCTCTCGCTGGAGCCCTCCTGCACAGCACTCAGGGGCTTCACGGGGTGGGGGCTGCGGGCAACAAGGGTGGCACAGTCAGCACCCCCAGTGCTCCCCCTCGCTGGCCTCGCGCAGGGATGGCACCCCAGGAGGCTGAGGAGCAGCTGAACCCAGGTGTCTGTGCCTCCCACAGCTCTCCTGCTCCGAGGAGAGCCAGCAGGGCAGGGCAGGGCCCGTGGAGCTGCTCCCACCCAGACAGGAGATAAGGAGCCCCAGCACACCCAGTGTGGCTGAGGTGCTGGTGCTGCAGTGCCCATCCTCACTGGGAACGCTGTGGGTCACAACTCCCGGCTGCCAGGGGTTCAAAGGCAGCTCCAGTGTGATCAGAGCCTGCTGCACCCGCTGCCCAGAGCAGCTTTTTGCTGCCCAGGGAGCCCCAGATTACTCTGGGGTCACCACTGGTGCTCCTGCCCAAGAGTTCAATGTAACCTGCCTGAAAGCCACCACAGAATTTGTCTCCCTCCACGAGGACAAAAGGAGGGTGAGGAGTCAGTTAAGGAGGAATTAGATTTTCATTTATTTTTGCCTCACTCTTCACCCAAAAGATTCTTTCTGGGTTTGAACAAAGTCCAGTTCCTTCTCAGAGTGATGGAAAGAGAAGTGACCTGATGCTCCCTCCCTGCAAGGAGCAGGCACAGCTGTGCACCATCCTTGGGATGGAAACACCCAAATATCTGTCCACTGGGATGGAAACATCCCAACATCCATCCACTGGTATGGAAACATCCAAACCTCCATCCATGGGGATGGAAACATCCAAACCTCCATCCATTGGGATGGAAACATCCAAACATCCATCCACGGGGATGGAAACATCCCAACACCCATCCACGGGGATGGAAACATCCCAACATCCATCCATGGGGATGGAAACATCCAAACCTCCATCCATTGGGATGGAAACATCCAAACATCCATCCACTGGGATGGAAACATCCCAACATCTATCTATTGGGATGGAAACATCCAAAAGTCCATCCACGGGGATGGAAACATCCAAACATCCATCCACTGGGATGGAAACGTCCAAACATCCATCCATTGGGATGGAAACATCCAAACCTCCATCCATTGGGATGGCAACATCCAAACGTCCATCCATTGGGATGGAAACATCCCAACATCCATTCACGGGGATGGAAACATCCAAACATCCATCCACAGGGATGGAAACATCCAAACATCCATCCACGGGGATGGAAACATCCAAACATCCATCCATGGGGATGGAAACATCCCAACATCCATCTATTGGGATGGAAACATCCAAAAGTCCATCCACGGGGATGGAAACATCCAAACATCCATCCATTGGGATGGAAACATCCAAACCTCATCCACTGGGATGGAAACATCCAAACCTCCATCCACGGGGATGGAAACATCCAAATATCTGTCCGCTGGGATGGAAACATCCAAACCTCTACCTGGGAGCTCTGCAAAGCCTCTCACAGGTGACAACCCCACCAGCTGTGTATCCCAGCCATGCCGTGTCCTCTTGCCTTGTCCACGGTGATGGGATCAGGACATACCAAGGACCTGGAAATCCTCTTCAACCACGATGACACCTCCTGCTGTCCCTGTGCTGGGAGGGGACAGCACTGGCAGCCACCAACCTGCTCCAGCAAGCCAAAGGATCAGCTCCTCCCGAGGAACAGCACAGGGGCAGCTCTGATCTCCTCCCTCTGGTGCCCAGGGACAGGGACAGGGAATGCTGGAGCTCTGCCAGGGCAGGTCAGGCTGAGATCAGAAAAGGTTCTTCCCCAGAGGGTGCTGGCACTGCCCAGGCTGCCCAGGGAATGGGCACGGCCCCGAGGCTGCCAGAGCTCCAGGAGCATTGGGACAGCGCTCCAGGGATGTCCAGGGTGGGATTTTGGGGGGTCTGGGCAGGGCCAGGGCTGGATGGATGACTCTGGTGGGTCTCTCCAGCTCAGCACACTCTGTGATTCTCTGGTCCCTTGGCAGAGCTGTCCAAGCACAAGGACAGAGCCCAGCACTCCTGGGCAGCTGGAAAGGATGGAGAAGGATCCCACAGCCCTAAGGGGGAGCCATTGACAGTGCTGGGGTGGAGGAGCTGCTGCTCTGCACATGAGGCTCCAGCACTGCCCACTGGGACTGAACCCTGACCAGGAGCTACAAGCACCAGGACACTGCAGGACAGAGGGCTGGGAGAGCCTCATCACGGCCAGGCTGAGCCCCAGATGTCACTGTCACCTTGTGCACCCCCACAGCCAGCACAGAGCTACAACCAGAGCGTGGCTGGGAGCTCCCTGGGACCAAGCTGCCCTGGGAAGCCAGAGGGAGTGCTTGGCTGTGTTTGAAACAGGGAGATATTCCCACCCAGGGGTGGTGACAGGCAGCTGCCAGCCCCATGGCCAGTGGGAACAGTCACTGCTGCAGGGCTGGAAAAGGTACTTTGGAAAGGAATTCATTATCCTCCTGCTTCCCACTGAGGGTGCAGGGCTCGGCTGAGCAGAGCAGGGCTCTGCCTGCTCCGAGTGTCCCTGGGAGGATCCGAGAGCTGGAGACATTCCCCGAGCTGGGTTTGTCCTGGGATGGTGGCACCAGGTCCTTCCAGAGGAGCAGGGGAGATCACACCTCACACCAGGTCTGAAGGTCTGGTGCACCTGCCAAGAAGCTGGACCAGATTCCTCTGCTGGTCCATGAACATCAGCTGGAGCGCGGAATCAGCTGCTCACTGGCTCCTAATCCAGAACTGCATCTCAAGTGGATCTGAGTTATGATGGAGCTTAGGGCCAAGGTGGAACATCTCAGGGTGACACTGGCCCAGCCCTGTCCCCCTCTCTGAGCCAGCCTTGCCCTGTCCCAGCTTTCACTGGTGCTCCCAAGGTCACTGCAGAGCACAGGGAAAAGCCAGCTGCATTTCCCTCAGCAGCTCCCAAAGGGAGCCTTTAAATGCTCATCAAAATGCTCCTCACAGAGAAGGAATCCAAGGGAATCCCTCTCCCATGGCCCAGCTGCTGTGCCTGGAGCACCACAGAACAGCCAAGGGCCAGCCCTCCATGGAGCAAGGGTCTAGAGGAGGAGGGGAATGGCTGGGCTCGGGATCAGCACTCCAGGCCTGGCCCTGGGTGGGCCAAGCCACGCTCCCAGCTCCAGGGGCCACGAGGATCACCAAGGTGAGGTGACCTAACCTGACACCATTTTCAGAACACAGCATTCTCTGCACTCTTGACACGAGGGAGGCACAGCCTGTGCCACCACCTCGGCACCTGTGACACCCCAGTCCTGTCACCTGCAAGTGCCACAAGATGCTGGGCCAGCCCCACAGCCAAGGGAGCAGGAGCTGCACAGCTGCTGGATTCCAATGGAGCAGGAGCTGCACAGCTGCTGGATTCCAATGGAGCAGGAGCTGCACAGCTGCTGGATTCCAAGGGAGCAGGAGCTGCACAGCTGCTGGATTCCAATGGAGGAGCAGGAGCTGCACAGCTGCTGGATTCCAAAGCAGCAGGAGCTGCACAGCTGCTGGATTCCAAAGAAGCAGGAGCTGCACAGCTGCTGGATTCCAAAGCAGCAGGAGCTGCACAGCTGCTGGATTCCAATGGAGGAGCAGGAGCTGCACAGCTGCTGGATTCCAATGCAGCAGGAGCTGCACAGCTGCTGGATTCCAAGGGAGCAGGAGCTGCACAGCTGCTGGATTCCAAGGGAGCAGGAGCTGTACAGCTCCTCCAGGCAGTGGAGCTCCCAATCCCAAGGTCCCAGGCTGTCCCTGGGGTCCCTCCTGTCCCAGGGATGTGAGCTGTCCCCAGCAGTGCAGGCACCATCCTGCCCCATCCCCAGGAGCAGCAAAGGGCCCTGCACACACCGGGGCTGCAGCTGATGCTCCCTTGCCCCAGCAGCCACACAGGATGACCAAAGAGCCCCTGGCCACGTGGGAAGGGCCATGGGACCCCACTCCCAGTTTCCAGCTCTCTGGAGGAGGCACTGAAGCCCCTCACCCCAAACTCTCACATCCCACAGCAGGTACCCTCTCCCCTTCACCTGCAGACCCTTTTGTTCCAGCCAGCACTTAATGCCCATTCCAAGTCTGAAGGATTTCCTTTTCCCTCCCACCTTTTTTCTACCATCTTGCCCTCATCTGTGTGCCTCTGGCGATTCCAACAGGAGACGATCCTGGGAAGGGAAGCGTGGCCATGGGGATTGGGAAAAGATCCCTTCCAGCCTTCCTCCCTCACCCTGGGACAGTTCTCACATCTCCCCAGTCCTATAAAGCAGTTCAGAGCCTTCCCAGAGGCCTCAGGAGCTCTTCAGAGGTTCCTCAGTCACAGCATTATCCAAAATGTGCTGGAGGAACCCGAGCAGGGAAGTTCAGGAGCTCCTGGCCACGTGTCACGACAGAAGGCAGCACTGATATCCAGGATATCAGCTCTTGGGTCCCAGCCCATTCCATCCCAGGAGCCAGCCAGGCCTGGCTGCATGCACAGGCAGGGCTGGGGATGGCCACGAGCAGGTTCTACCAACACAGACTCCTGTACTTCCCTCACTGCCCCAGTTATCCCTCTGGGATCACAGGACACTTCTCTTTCCATGGAACATAACAAAATCCATGTTTCTGGGATTCAGCAGCCCTGCAAATTTTGAAGAAGGCTATCTGCTGGTGGACGAATAATCCAATTAAAAATGATTGGAGGATCTGGCTTAAGTAAGAAGACAAAATATCATCTGACAGACCCAGCCAGACGCTGTCTTTGCTCCCGAGATCACTTTGCACCTCATGCTCAACCCAGGGAGGGATCCCCTGGTGCAAGGACTGGAGCTCAGTGAGTTCTGCTGGCACCATCCTCCCCTCTTCCTCTCCCCAGAGCCACAACCAATCTTGCTCTTGGGGCAGGTGGGATTTTACCATTTTGGTGCCCCCAGGAAGCTCCAGTTGCCTCATCATGAGCGAGGCTGATCAATAAATCCCCTGGGCAGGCAGAGCCCAGGCAGACCAGGGGAAGGAGTACCAGGAAAAGGAGATGAACTGAAGGACACAGAGCAGGACTCCATGCCCTGAACTCACCAGCTTTGCTTTGTGGCATTTGTACAGACCCAGGATTGACGTGGGAGGAGGAACAGCCCCTTCTTTCCACCCTTCCCATTCCCATCAGCCTCAAGGCTAAATCCCACGTGCTTCATCACCAATGGGCATCTCGGCAGGAGGGAGGGCAGAGGGGCATTTTGCCCTGGTGGAAAAACTTTTTTTGGCTATGGAGAGAAGGTTTTCAGTACCCAATGGGCACTTGACAGGAAAGCAGCCAAAGCTGGATGGATGGCGAGGGCAGGGGCAGCAGCTGTGCACATGCCATGAGGGAGCTCAGGAGAGCACAAACAGCCACAAGCTCTCCTGGCAGGCATGGAAAAGGCATTTCTTCTGCAAGCACGGGGGGGGGATGATGGAGCCAACATCAGCACTGGGTGCAATGTGGGTGCAGCTCTGAATTTCCAGCTGGGCCAGGTCGTGGGTGCATGGAACCCTTGTCCCTGGCCACACTGGACACCAGTGGCTACTCCCCTCAGCACCCCAGAGAGCCAAGGCTCCCAGCAGCTCGGGCTGGGCTCTCTGGGCCCAGGGGAAGCTGAGGGAACAGGAGCTGCAGCACCGCGTGGAGCAGCCTCCTTGGAGCCAGCCCAGCTGGGTGCAGCCCTGCCGGGAGCAGAGGGGTCAGGGCTCACCTCTCCCACACACACACGCCCTTCGCCTTCCCCGCAGTGCTCACCTGGTGGTCTGCTGGCCAAGGGGCTTCTCAGCCGGCCGTGTCTCCCTGGGCAGAACCAGGAGCGCCGAAGCTTCCCCGGGCTGCGGGCACGGGCGGGCGGCGGCGCGGCTGGCGGGGACCCCCGCGGGGGGCCGGGGGGGGCCACACGGCTCGGGGTTAGTGGCAGCCACGAGGAAAGGGGTGGAGAAGGCCAGGGGCTGGCTGACATGCAGGGGGGTAGCGTTAGTGGGCTGCAAGCCGTGCCCGGGGGCCTCCTCCTGCAGGCTGCGGAAGCTGAAGTCGCCCTGCTCAAGCTTTTCGGGCAGCACGGCTTGGACAGGGACAGGGGCTGGGGGCTTCTCCACAAAGGGATTGCTCGGGGAATTCGGCCTCAGCGCCAGGGTAAAGGGGTTTCTCAGGGTTGAAGCTCCCTGCGTGTGCCTCTCTGCCCTATCTGGCTTCCAGAAATCGGCTTTCTTGAAGTCTATCCTGCTCTCTGCCCGGTGCCCCTCGGGCTCCTCGCTGGCGGGGGTCCTGCCCTGCTCTGCCTCCTCGGGAGGGGCACGGGGCTCGGGCTGCTCTCCTGCTCGCCCCTCACCATCCTGCCACGCCAGCTCCAGCTGGGATGGACTCTGCCTGCATTCTGACCTTTGGGGCTGCGGGTGTGGATGCCCAGCTGCCTCCTGCTCCTCCAGAGCTGCCCAGCTGGTCGGCTGGCCCAGGTCTAGCTTGGAAGGTGGGTTTAGTCCTGAAATACTGAGCTCCTCAGGGAACAGCTCCTGCTTGGAGGCCGTTTCCCACTTGGCACTGTCTG
This sequence comes from Pyrgilauda ruficollis, assembly GCF_017590135.1. NCBI lineage: Eukaryota > Metazoa > Chordata > Aves > Passeriformes > Passeridae > Pyrgilauda > Pyrgilauda ruficollis. Next base: position 33,150 of record NW_024524289.1, read on the forward strand.
TGGCCCCCTGAGGGGATAAACGGGACTGGCTCCAGCTCTCCTCAGCACCCGACTGGTCCAGTCCATCCAGGGAGAACTTGGATGTGCAAGTCTCAAACTGCTCGGCCACATCTGTCTCGTTCATCTCTGACGGGCGTTCCCCCACAGAGGCGTCCCCTGTCCCCAAGCCAGCTGCTGAGTCCACAGCAGCAGCTCTGGCACCCTCAGACGCTGGGAACTCGCTCCTGGCTTCAGCGGCGTCCGCTCCGGGTGTGGGCAGGCTGGGAGGCGCCGGCACGGAGGGCTCGCTGCTCCCGCGGCTCCCTCCCAATTCCATCCCTGCTCTCGGGCCCTCTGAGTCTTCCCATTGCTCCCGTTTGCCTTGCTGGGTGCCACCAGCCTCCTCCTCCTCCTCGCCGTCGCCCACGGCGCCCGCGGCTGCGAAGCGCCTGGGGGGTTTGGGGGGCGGCACGGGCAGCGGCTCCCGGCGGCCCTGGGGCGCTGCCCACGGGGCCAGCACCACGCGCCTCTCGCGGATGTCGGAGCTGAACTTCAGGAGGCCGTCGCTGGCCTCCAGGCGCATGCTGGCCTGCAGCCGGAACACCGAGCTGCGGATGTCCAAGGCGCCCTCCTGGCCTTCCCCGGGCTCCGCGCCCGCCTCGGGGAACCTTCGCCCCGCCACGTCCCCCAGCACCCGCGGGGGCACGGCCGCCACGGCGCCGCCGGGCAGGGCCTCGGGGGGGAAGGAGCTCCTGGGGAGCACACAGCCGGTGGCACGGGACGAGCTCTGGGCTTCGAAGGTGCCCTCGCCCAGGAAGGGCGGGCGCGGGCCGAAGGGGCCCTGGGGAGCCGCGCGCTCCCCGGCGCTCTCCGAGGGCTCAGCGGCGGTTTCCGTGGCTATGGTCATCCAGCCGTTTGTCCCCGTGCTGCGGGGCTCCTCCTCGCCGCTGTCCCCTTCCTCCCTAGCGCTATTTTCAGTGCTCGGTGCTGTTGAGGCCTCTCTGTCCCCAGGGTTGCCCGAGGCAAACGCGGCTGTCCAGACCGTGGGCGTGCTGCTTTTCCTCCTCCTGGCCATGGACCCCGCGGACACGGGGCTCAGCACGTCCTCGATCACCGTGGCCTCCTGGGTGGTGCTCACCAGGTTGGCCCCCACGTCTAAAGTGGAGAAATTTGTCCAAGAGCGGAGAGCTGCAGGGATTTCAGGGGCCTTTTCGAACACTTTGGAGCCCTTCTGGCAGGGCGGCCCCGCTGAGCTCTCCGTGGGGCTGGCTCTGTCGGGGTCATCGATGAAAGCCATGCCCTCTGCAGCCACCGAGGCAAAGAAGTTCTCCTTCTTCCGCTCTGGTTTGAGCCTGCTGGTGGCAAAGGCATCGAAGGTATCGTCCCACTCCGAGGGCAGCGGGGGGACGGCGGGGTCAGTGTCGGCAGGAGGGAGCTCTCCCGGTGCTGGGGGAGTGGTTTCTGGCACGGGGACACCAACGCTCTGGGCTGGAGACTCCCTCTCGGGGTCTGTCTGCCTTGGGGAGGCAGAGGGACTGCAATCCTCAGAGGAATAAAAGCTCCCAGCGACCTCTGGTGCAGCACGCGGCCCAGGCGGGAAACTAGAGAGAAAGTGAGTAGGTGAAGGAGAATTTAGTACCTGGTCAGCGAGGAGCTCCTCAAAGAAGGGATTGCTCTGCAGGGAGTTGAGGAATGGGTTGGTGAGGGCCAAGCATCCGGCCTGTCTGTCTCCAGGAGCGGGAGGGAGGTTAGAGCTCGGCATGCTAGCGGGAAGGGCAGCGGGGCACGGGGCAGGGGAGCAGGGAGCAGAATGAGAAGGAGCATCTGAGCTGGTTTCTACCTGAGGAGACACTTCCAGGCTGTGGAGGGAAGACAGAACAGTCCTCCTGGTTAATGCTGTGACAGGGCTGGAAGCACACACCACACACACCACAGACCAAAGCAGCGCAATGACCAATCCATGCCTGGCTCTGGTTAGGCACAGCAATGATTATGGAGTCACGGCGTGGAAAGGGCATGCACGACACCCAGGAAGGGGCAGCCCTGCTCCCAGGACACTCCTCCACGTTCCCCTTCTGCCTCAGCACGCCCAGGAGCCGGAGAGGTTTCCCCACCTCCTGCAGCCCGAGGACTGGCCCGCTGAGTTTGCCCCGGTGCTGCTGGCACCCGGGGCCGTGGAGCACGAGGAGCAGCCCGGGCTCTTGGATCAGGGTCACCTGAACCAGTGCAGGCACACAGAGTCCTTCCCAGCTCACCCCAGTGCCTCCTGACTGGTTTGCCAGCATGACCAGGATGGGAGCACACACGGAGCTCACGCTTGCACGGGAGGGACGGGGCTGAGGGAGGCTGAGGAGCAAGAGCCCAGCAGGAGGGAGCAGGTGGCCAGCACAGGGCCCTGTCCCCACTCTGGACTCTGCCCTGCCTCCCACATGCCCCTTGTCACATCACTGCCTGAGATCCCAAGATGCCTGAAACCCCACAGGGGATCCCAAGGTGGAAGGGACTCAGCACACCTGGGATTCAGAACCTCACCCCGAGTGAGGCTGGCAGTGCCCTGCTGCCTGCCCAAGCAGGACTGAGGGACCTCTCTTTGGGATTTCATTGATCTTCCTTTGGGAACAACTCCAGCCATGAGGAGTCACCACCCCGAGGAGGCTCACCAGGCTCAGAGGTTTCCACATCACAAAGCGGGGTGTGGCATGGACACCCCACATCCCCCTGGTGCTCTGACTGCCAGGCTCCCTCCTCCTGGGCCCATCCCCTGGGACTGGGAGCAATCCCATCCCCGGGACAGGGGACCTGGCCCTGCCCCACAACAGATCCCATGGGCTTGATGCCTCCTGCACCAGAGAGCTCCAGAGAGTTCCCCTCTTGGCTGGGGAGAGACATGGGTGTGGATCAGCCAGCTCTGGGCACACCGAGGTTTAAGAGGAAGGAATAAATGAATTGCTTTGCCAAGGTGCCCAGGGTATGTCCAGCCCTGGGGCTCCACCCTGGGATTTCCAGGGTGCTGGGAGGGATTGCAGGCGGCACTGCGAGATCACAAAGTTGCTTGGGCAACTATTTCCATGTTATTGTGCATCCACCAGGCGCCTCAGACACATTTTAAAGCACAAAATGCCATCTTGAGGCAAGAGCTGACGCTGGTGATGGTGCAGCTGGTCGGCCCCAAAGCAGGGAGGGCGTTGGGCTGGCAGCACCCCGGCCCAGGGGTGATGCCCCCACCACGGGCACCCCCTGCTCCCACTCCTGGCAGCTGCACAGCCCCTTCCTGCATCCTGCTCCGAGCAGCTCCTTGGAAAGGTGCCCACTGAAGCCATCCGTGTCACCAAAGTCCCCCGTGCCAGTCTGGGGACAGGGAACACTCCTGGCTCTGCTCCAGCACCCACGGGACACCACTGAAGGGACCTGGCAACCCAGGGACAAAGAAAAGCCTGGAGCCCTTCATCCTGACTCAAAGCTGCAGCTCCCTGTGGGCACAGACAGCTCGTGGGTGCCCTCTCCTGCTGTCACACAGCAGCAGTGGTGGCCATGCCCAGCCTGGTCCCCACACAGCCCTGCCCTGCTCCCTGTCCTCTGCTGCTTGGCCCGGGGGGAACAGCCAGGAACACCCCCAGAGCTGCAGTCCAGCTCCTCCCAGGGGTTGTGAGCCCTGGGCGAGCACACAAAGTCTCCAGAAGTTTTGGGAGAAGCTGACGGAGCCTGAGGCACAAACCACTCCAGCCTGGCAGCCACTCTCTGCGTGGAGAGAAACCTCTCCTGGCATTCCCAGCCTGGAGATCAGCAGAGGGTTGGACCTTTTTCCCAATCCCCCTGGAACCTGAGCTCCCCAGAAGAGCAGAGCAGCTGCCCAGTACCTGGCCCCTCAGCTGGATCAGTTCACAGCCTCCACAAAGGGATTTTAACAAACCATGGCAAATTTTCCTTCCCAGCTGGAAAGGGAAGGTGACAAGGGAAGGTGACAAGGTCCAACCACCACGATCCTTGGCTGCAAGGGGCACATGGCCCTTCCCCACCTCTGCTTGTCCTGCTGGCACTGCTTCCATGTTCTGCTCCAGAACCAGCCTTTGTGCTGAGTAAGAGCAGCCAGGACCTGACACAGCTCTGCTGGGCTCCAGCTCTAAAAGGCTGCAGAGCATTAATCAGCTGCACTGATTAACGAGCACTGGCTGCTAACGACCGTGCCAGCTGCCAGGAGCTGAGTGGGTGAAGTTCCCTCCTCGGGGGGGGCTGATGCCAGAGCAGCAATTCCAGGCACCTGGAATTGCACCATTCCCCACCTGCACAGGTGCAGGAACAGCCTCAAGGCCTCCTCACACCCTTGAGATGATCCTGTCCTCATTCCCCAGATCATCATGGAATGGTTTGGGTGGGAAGGGGCCTTAAGGATCATCCCATCCCACCCCTGCCATGGCAGGGACACCTCCCAGGTGCTCCCAATGTCCAGCCTGGCCTGGGACACTGCCAGGGATCCATGGCAGCCCCAGCTGCTCTGGGAATTCCAGCCCAGCCCCTGCCCACCCTGCCAGGCAGGAATTCCTTGCCAAGATCCCAGCCCATCTCCCCTTTGCCAGTGGGAGCCATTCCCTGTGTGCTGTCCCTGCAGGCCTTGCAAAGTCCTGATGGGGCTCGTGGGGTGCTGGCCCTGCTGATGTTGGCTGAATATATAAAGACAGAACTTGGACCCATCTTTGCTGGATTCTCGTTTTCCCCCTTCAACTCCACTGTGGAAATTTCTGCTTCTCAACCCCATTCCTGCTGGGACCCACTGGGGTTTGTTCAGGGGCTCTTGGCTGCAAATTCCAGGCAGAAGAAGCATGGAATGTTTAGGTTGGAAAAGCCCTCTGAGACCATCAAGTCCAACCACTCCCAGCACTGCCAAGGCCACCACTGACACATGTCCCCAAGTGTCACATCCACAGGGCTTTTAGAGCCCTCCAGGGATGGGAACTCCACCCCTACCCAGGTCAGCTGGACCAGGACTGGACAAACCTTTACAGGAAGAAATTTTCCCAATATCCAGCCTCACCTTCCCCTGGCACAGCCTGAGGAATCTGTGACTTTCCACTGGGATTTCAAATTGCAGCATCACTGCTCAACCCCATTCCCTGGGATGAACACCCCTGCTGGGGCCACCAGCCCCCATTCCCTGGGATGAACACCCCTGCTCTGGCCACCAACCCCCATTCCTTGGGATGAACACCCCTGCTGGGGTCACCAGCCCCCATTCCCTGGGATGAACACCCCTGCTGGGGCCACCAGCCCCCATTCCCTGGGATGAACACCCCTGCTGGGGCCACCAGCCCCCATTCCCTGGGATGAACACCCCTGCTGGGGCCACCAGCCCCCATTCCCTGGGATGAACACCCCTGCTTCAGCCACCAGCCCCCATTCCTTGGGATGAACACCCCTGCTGGGGCCACCAGCCCCCATTCCCTGGGATGAACACCCCTGCTGGGGCCACCAGCCCCCTTTCCTTGGGATGAACACCCCTGCTCTGGCCACCAGCCCCCATTTCCTGGGATGAACACCCCTGCTCTGGCCATCAGCCCCCATTCCCTGGGATGAACACCCCTGCTCTGGCCACCAGCCTGGCCCTGGCAGGAGCCTTGCTCTGAGCCCAAAACTCCCTTTCCCACCCCCGAGGGAGGATGCTGGAAGTGCTCGGTGAAAGCAGGAGTGGAGCACGGCCGGTTCCTCTAGAGGGAAGCCTACACTTGTCTGATGGAAGCAGCTCTGTGCAGCACTAAAACGCTGACTCACCCTCCTCCTCCTCCTCCTCCTCCTGCTCCTCCTTCCCTCCCATTCCCAGCACACGGCTCTGCCAGCCAAAATAAATCTGGGGTACCTCCCTGCCCTCATTTATTTGTTTGGCAGCACTTCACAGACGCCTTTGAGCCTCGCAGCAATAAAAAAAAAAAAAAGGGAAATAAAATATTGCTGAGCAACCCCCTGATGGAAAAAGTGTACTGGAAACAGCTCGTTCAGTGCAGGGAGGTTTCTCCCTCCGGATCCCAGCCTGCCCTCGGGCTGGGGGGCTCTGCACCAGCAGCAGAAAACAGCCCATGCCACAGCAGGCCCTGGGAAGGGCAGGCATGGAGGCAGCCCTGATGTGCCCAGGGAGGAGCTGTGCTGCAGCTCAGGGGAAATCCTCCAGGGGCTGGAGCCGGGGCTGTGCCGGCTCTGCCACTGCCACGCTGCTTCTGGCCCGTTTTCCCACGGACACGGCTCCCTCGGGTGGAAAAGCACGGGATGGAGGTGCTGGAGCATCCTGCAGCAGCTCCAGGCCTGGCAGGGAGCAGAAACCTCCTCCCAGCGGCAGGAGCAGGAATAATGCAGGAGGGGGTTGGGAAGGGATGGGAGCAGCAGCCCAGGACGTTTTTGTACAGGGTGGGAGCTCCTGAGTCAGGGAATGAGTTTTAAATAGGAATTCCAGAGGTGGGAGGGCTGGATTTCTCTATAATAAATCACCTATAACAATCCATAAATGATCTATAATAATTATCTGAGCAATAACCACTTTGCTCTTCCCTTGGGCCTCACCTGTCCATCATCCCCATTCAAATGGACAGATCTTCCTTTACAGACGTTTGCCCTCAAAACCACGGGAATTAAAAAAAAATAGGAGAAATCTGAGCAGTAGGAACCCAGGGAGATGCCAACTTGAACCCCCAATTCCCACCTTTAGGAGCGGGAGTGGGGCTGTGCTTCTCCAAAGCTCACCAGGGCTGAGCTGGTGCCAGCTCTGGGTGCAGCTCCCCATCCTGCCTGCTGTCCATCCCTGGGAAGGGCAGGCTCAGCAGCACAAAGAGCCCTTCTCCAGCCTCACACTGATCCCACTCCATCCCTAGGGCTGCCCCAAGGCAGGGCAGAGCTGCACTCTCCTGGATACCATCCCTGTGCCAGAGCCCCCACGGATTCATCCCTGTTAGCCACAACGCCCTGCTTTCACATCATGGCCTTCATCTCCCTCTTCCTCAAACCCTGCAGGCTCTGCTCTCAGAGTCCTGCTGGCTTTGGAGGGGCTGCCCCAGGCTCCATGCTCCATCCCAGCACTGCCAGCCTGGCCAAGGCCTCTGCTCCAGCCATTCCAAGCCTGAGAATGGAACTGATGCCCCTGTTTTTGTAGGACAGAGCACAGTTTCCTCTTTCTCCTGCTGCCAGGCCTAAGATGCAGCCCCATTTTATCATCAGGATTCTCCACAGGAAGCAGGAGCTGCAGAGCTCTGATAACATTGGAGGAAACCCTGGAAACATGTAAAGGATTGTTTCAGCCCCAGGCTTTGCCTCAAATAAACCTGCTGAGCTTCTTCCTTACACACAACCCTTAACCACTGACATTCAAAACAACAACCCCCAACCAGGCTTTTATTCAGCCTCCAAAGAGCAAACACCATCTTCCTACTGCTCCCATCCCCTCCAGAATCAAAGCCTGGAGCTCCAGGGATTAGCAAGGCCAGGGATGATGAGAAGAGCCTTTGGGACCTGCTTCCCTGAGAAGAATCAGGGAAAACAGGGTGTAAATAAGGGCTGAAGGCAGAAATGCCCAGTTCTGTCCCCAGGGAGAGCACAGACAGAGCAGAGCCAGCTCCCACACTGAGGGCTCAGCAAAACCCACCCAGCACACAACAAAACCCTCTTTATAAAGCTCCAGTTAAGCCCAGCCCAAAGCAGCAGCTCCTTATTTTGGGAAGGGTGTGTTTGGCAGAGCAAGTGGGTAAAGATGAGCTGTGCCAGGCTGGGCTTTGCTGCAGGCAAACTCAAACCATCCTTCTAATTACAGACCTTTTAACTAATTACAGGCTGAGGTTCCTGGGCTGGCAAAGTGACTGATTTTGGATGCATTCCCACCACGTTCAGCTCTGGGTTAAACCTGGCCTATCCAGTGTGGCAAACAGGTGACAAGGTGCTGCTGGCAGGAGCCACAAGGCTGAAGTTTCCAGAGTCAGGAGAGCAGGAGGGGAAAAGTCCTTTCTGCAAGTAAGTCAAGACTTAAAACTGCTCAGTTCAGAGGCTGCTTCTCTCCAGAGCAAGGGTTAGTCCAGCTCTAGGAGAGACACTGCTACTGAACAGCCACAGATGGACATCACAGAACACCAGAGACCACAGAATCTGGAATGGTTTGGGTGGGAAGGGACCTCAAATCCCACCCAGTGCCACCCCTGCCATGGCAGGGACACCTCCCACTGTCCCAGGCTGCTCCCAGTGTCCAACCTGGCCTTGGGCACTGCCAGGGATGCAGGGGCAGCCACAGCTGCTCTGGGAATTCCAGCCCAGCCCCTGCCCACCCTCCCAGCCAGGAATTCCTTGCCAAGATCCCATCTGACCCAGCCCTCTGGCACTTTGAAGCCACCAAGACCTAAAAGCTCTTCCACAGCTTTGACCTGAACCAGCAGCTTGGCCCACGAGGTCGTTCAGTGTAAGGAAGCAAAATGAAATCAGAGAAGTCAGTAGTGTATAATTAAAAGGAGCAATGATGTCCTAATGAATGGCCAGGAGAACTGAAGCACTGGGAAGAGCAGGGCAGAGACAAACCCTGTCCCTGTGAGGATGGACAGGGCCTTTCTGCAGCAAATCAGGCTCAGTCTCCAGATGATTCCTGTGATGCTCCCCAAAGGTTCTCAGCTGTCCCAGTGACAATCCCTGGGCTCTGGGAGGGAGAATCCCTTCCCAGCCAGGCAGCTCCAGCATCTCCCCATCCTCCAGGAGCCACTCCTCTCAATCCCCCTGCTCCAGCAGTTCAAGCTCATCATTTCCCATTCTCAATTGCAAACTGTACCTAAAGCCCACTCAGATGTTCCCAAACACCCAAAAGGGGCTCTGTGAATTCCTTCCCTGCAGCTCGTGCTGCTTGGAATCCATTCCTGCTTTTGGGAGAGAAAACCCCAGCCAGAGGAGCTGCTGCCCCACAGCCCATCCAGGTCTCTCCTCACAGGACAAAGTCCTCAGCAAGGCTCTGAGCAAAGCTCAGCTCTGGCTGGGCTTGAGATTAAACTGCCAGCACCAAACAAACCCATGGAGTGGAACCATCTGGGGCTGAGTCCAGGGAGGCAGGGAGCTGTCAGAAAGCAGCAGTGCTCAGGGGCACTCCAGGTGATTATCCACTGGCTTGGATGGACCAGGAGCTCAACTCCAGCCGGACCTGACATCCCTGCCTGAAATCAGAGGGTCACGGCCCTGCTGCCTCCTTCCCAGGACTGCCAAGAGGGCAAAACCTGCTGCCTTCTCACCCATTTCCCAAGGAAAAAGGGTCACGGCCCTGCTGCCTCCTTCCCAGGACTAGCAAAAGGGGAAAACCTGCTGCCTTCTCACCCATTTCCCAAGGAAAAGGGGAAAACCTGCTGCCTTCTCACCCATTTCCCAAGGAAAAGGGGAAAACCTGCTGCCTTCTCACTCATTTCCCAAGGAAAAGGCCCCAGAGAGAGATGCCGAGGGCAGCTCCATCCCATCCCATCCCATCCCATCCCATCCCATCCCATCCCATCCCACCCCATCCCACCCCATCTCACTCCTGCTTCCCTGGCTGCCTCAGGCACTTGTGGAGTCACTGCCTGGATACAGCAGCATTTTTAAGCCTTGATTTTTATTCTAGGCCTTAACCAGCAGGTTTCTTATCCCAAAATTAGAAAGAAAAATTAAAAGAATGATCTTGAGTGGAAATACTCTGTCCTTGCTCAAGGAGAGGGTGCAGAGCCCGGAGTCCTTCAGGCTCATGCACAAACCCTGCCCTGGGATGTGCCACCAAACCGCTGCCAGGGCTTGGAGTCTCCTGGGAATCCCAGAATCACAGCATGGTGAGGGGTGGAAGGGACCTTAAAGCCCATCCCATTCCATGGAGGGGACCTTCCACCATCCCAGGCTGCTCCAAGCCCCATCCAGCCTGGCCTGGGACATTTCCAGGGATAGGGAATGCCAGGGATGCAGCACAGCAGCCCCCAGACCTCACACTTGTCTCACATCCTGCCTGCTCCTTCCCAGTGATGGACTTTGTGGGACTGAGCTCCAGGCTTTGGGATGGGATATTCCTGATGCTCCTGAGCCAGGGGAGCAGCTCCTGCCTGTCCCAGTGTCCCCAGCTCTGCTGTGCAGCCTCAAGGCCACCACGAGCACGACACCTTCCCGTGGAAAGGAGGAATCTTGGGGCTGGGGCTGGAGCCAGGCTGAGGGATGTTTAACCCACGTGGGAGCCAGGTTATGGGGAACACACCAGGAGTGCCCTCTTCATTGAAGGAGGCTCAGACTGAACCAAAATCCTTCTGCTTAACAAAGGAGGTTAAAGTCAGCCCAGATTAGAAAATCCCTCTAATAAACCAAGCCTGCAGACTGAAGCTGCTCTGAGTGCTGGTTGTTTTCTCTGGCTGATTTTAACCCCATTTCCTGCCTCTCACTGACACCACCCTCGACCTCTGGACTGCCAGCTCAGCTCCAGGGGGGACACGGGTGATAAATCCCTCACAGGAACAGCACAAACACCACAAACCCCGAGGATCTGGAGGGATGAATCACACACAAAGCAAGAACAGTTAGAGATTCTTAACTGGGAGAAGGGAAGGCTGGGTGGGATGGGAAGAGGAAAGAGCAGGGTTGGGATTAGTTACTTTGGGAATATTCATGATATCTCATGTAACCAAAGTGCTGCCCCTGACCAGACCCTATGGAGGGTGTGGGGTTCATAACAAGAATGTGATTACAAATCCCAGTATCTCACACCCCAGCCTGACTGCCAGGGAAGCTTTTTCAGCTCCTTGAAGGATAATGAATCTGTATTCTGAGGCCACAGAACCACTTGGTGTGACCACACTGAGCCTCACCTCTGCAGAGGGAAACCTCTCCATGGAGGGGATCCCTCCCTTCCCTGAGAGCAAAACACATCCCACATCCAGCAGAGATGGTTTCTGGCAGAAGCCAGGAGAGGATCCAGGAAAATCCCCTTCCCTTTGAGACATTTAAGAGCAAGGAAGCATTTCCCCTGCTCTGCCCGGGCCTGAGCACTCCCAGGAGCACCCAGGAGCCGCTGGAGACGGGAGTTTGGGGCAGGAATCACCAGCCTGGACCTCCACAGCCCCTTGCACTGACCTGGGTTTCTGAGGGGACTCTTTGGGCTCCTTGGAGCCAAACCAGCCGCCGCTCTTACTCCTCTCATCCCCCGCGGCCGAGGCGTGGACGGGGGTCCCTCTGTCCCCCTGGCCTTTGCCCCCGTGGTGGAAGAAGCCTCCCTTGGCTTTCTTGTCCTCCTTCCTGGTGTCCTCGGGCGCTCTGTCCTTGGCTGGCTCGGCGGGGACACCCGGAGGAGCCGGGCTGGCTTTGCTCTCCAGGCGGTTGCTCTCCTCCATCCTGGCCCTGCCCAGGTGGTTGCTGAGGGTCACGGCCTTGGTGGACACCTTGAGCTCTTCCTGCAGGGCCAGGCTGGGCGGGGACGGGATGAACCTGGGCTCGTCCCTCTGCTGAGCCCTGTCCAGGCTGCCCAGCCCCCAGGGCAGCTCGTGGGGCTCGGGGTGCAGGGGGGCGAAGGCGAAAGGCTCGTCGTGCCTGCGGGGCACGGGCAGGGGGGCAGAGATGGGTGGGTGCAGGGGGGCTGCCTCCTCCCCGTACACGTGGCTGCCGTTGATGCACAGGGACGAGCGGGAGGGGGGCTCCTTCCTCCCCTGGGGGCTCTGCGGGGCTCCGGGCTCCCTCCTGGCCTGGGGGCTCTGCGGGGGCTCGGGCCCGGCGCTCAGCTGGGACACGTCGTCGCTGAACGCTCTCTTGTGGCTCAGCTTCGGCGAGGCCAGCGGCTCCTTCGCTGCGGGGAGCAAACACACAGCACGTGAGGCCAGCCTTGTCTTCCCCCTGGACACACCACGGAGAGCTGGGGAGCCACCCAGCCTTCTCCCTGCCGCGGGATGAGGATTCAATCCTCGGAAATGCCAAGCACAGCTCACTGGTGTGCGGCCACACTGGGGACACAAAACTGAGCACGGCTGGGCAGGACCCCCAGAGGAGGCTCTGCAAGATGACAAACACATTGTCTGAGAGGATCTGAGCTGGATAATAAATGCAAGGAATTCCTCAGAAGCTCCTTAAAGGGTCTGAGAGCTTCCATGTGACGTATGAGATGATGGGGCCATGCCTCCAGGCCACTGCTGGGTGTATGAGCCAGGAGGGTCCAGTGCCTGCCTCTCCCTCCCACTGCCTCGAGGGGTGGGCTTGATCATCTCCTCAGAAGCTCCTTAAAGGGTCTGAAAGCTTCCATGTGATGCATGATGAGATGATGGGGCCATGCCTCCAGGCCACTACTGGGTGTATGAGCCAGGAGGGTCCAGTGCCTGCCTCTCCCTCCCACTGCCTCGAGGGGTGGGCTTGATCATCTTAAAAATCTTTTCCAACCTTAACAATTCCATGATCCTGTGGCCTTGTGGCTACTGCCAATTTTTGGGGGTAAACCTTGAGGAGAACCCGAGGAAAGGACCTGACAGCTGCTCGCCCCCCCAGCTGGAGATGCTGCTTCCTTCACAGAATCGTGGAATGGTTTGGGCTGGAAGTGACCTCAAAGATCACCCAGTTCCAGTCCCCTGCCATGGGAAAGGAAGCTCCCAGTGGCTGGAAGGTTCAGCTCAGATGATGGAACCAGCACAGGAACGTCACCAGCAGAAGCCACAGGGCCTCCCCGGGGACTCCCACCCAACCTGGCAATGTGCTGTCTCAGCCAACTGAACCATTCAATGATGTATTTGTTTCCAAGGGAGAATTAATTCCCTACAAGGGCCTTTTTTGTTTGTAAATGACTGCCCTGGGAGTGCCAAGAGCTCAGATTGTTTTAATCACCGGGGCCGGCCCCGTTTGGGCTTTGCCTGCGAGCCGGAGGCGGCTCATTAGAGAGAGCAGTGACCCAGGGCAGGGCCAGCAGCTGCCAGCCCAGCCCAGCCCAGCCCAGCCCAGCCCAGGCAGGGCCCTCCTGGCAGGGACTGCTCCCAGGGGCTGGAAGGAACAGCCCTGAGGAACCCCCAGATCCTGGGAGCTCGTGGTGCAGGCATGGAAAAGCAAAATCTGGGATGTTCCTCCCGTTCTGGCAAACACCTCGGTGCCAGCACACAGGTCTTGGGGGGTTTGTGGAGGATGTCATCTCTTAGTGACATCCTGGAGCACAGGAGGCTCAGGGGGACCTTGTGGCTCTGCACAGCTCCTGCCAGGAGGGGACAGCCGGGGGGTCGGGCTCTGCTCCAGGGAACAGGGACAGGAGCAGAGGGAATGGCCTCAAGCTGGGCCAGGGGAGATTTAGGGAAAATTTCTCCACTAAAAGGGCTGTCCAGCCCTTGCCCAGCTGCCCAGGGCAGGGCCAGAGTCCCCATCCCTGGAGGGATTTCAAAGCCCTGTGGCTGTGGCACTTGGGGACACAGTGAGTGGTGGCCTTGGCAGTGCTGAGGGAACAGCTGGACTCCATGATCCTGGAGGGCTTTTCCAACCTAACCAATTCCACATTTCTGGTTCCACATTCCACACTCCTGGAAGTGGAATAACCAATTCCACACTCCTGGTTCCACACTCCACACCCCTGGAACTGGAACAACCAATTCCCCAATTGCTGGCTCTGTGGCTGGGTGAGCAATCAGTTAACAGAGCTGCAGGGAAGTCTCAGCAGCCCCTTGCAAGGAAAGCAAGGGGAGCACTGGGGGGATTATCCCTGATCCTCTTACCAGAGCGCTCGGTGGACAGGCTGCCGTGTCTGCTGGGGGATTTGGTCACCTCGGGCACGTTGGCTGCCAGGCTCAGGCTGGCAGAGGAGATGGTGCTGTCGGAGCCCAGGGACGTGCTGGACTGCGTCAGGGACGACTTGCGCAGCTTGTTCTTCAGGAAGAAGCCCTTGAGTTTGGACCTCTTGCCCCCGAGCTCGAAGTCGTCCTCCACGTCCAGGGCTCCCATGCTGCTGGGGATGATGGCAGAGGCCGACTCCAGGTCGTACTTCTTCTTGCCTGTCACCTTGTCCTTCAGCTTCCCGAAGGGCGAGCGCGCCTTGTCCTTCACGGACAGGTCGAACATGCTGGCAGTCAGGCTGTTCCGTGTGAACTGGATGCTCACCAGGATCTCACCTCGCTCCTTCTCCTTCTTCCCAGCCTTGGAGTGCAGCTTGTGCCACCTGCAGCCAAAGGGGAGACACAAGGGAAGGGCACTCTGTCACCTCCAAGAGCCACAAGCCAGCAGAACTTTGAGGAGAGAAAGCACCAGGGATATCCAGCACGAGTTTCTCCAGGGAAAGGGTTGGAAAACAGGGAGGTTTGGAGTCCCCATCCCTGGAGCTGTCCAAGGAATGCCTGGATGTGGCACTCAGTGCTTTGGGCATTGGGACTGGACTCAATGATCCAGGAGGGCTTTTCCAACCTCAGTGATGCTGGGATTCTAACCCAAGTGTCCCAGATATCACCTAAACCCCAAGTCAGAGACACAAACACCCCACACAGAGGTGGCACACAGAACTGACCCCTCCCTGGTGCACCTGCAGCTCCATCCCCATCCCTGTCCTCACCCCAAACGCTGCCCTTCCACTGAACAGCCTGGACAACACCACCTCACTGAGCCCTCCAGACACCACTGTGATTCTCCAGGCAAAGCTGGGAGCTGTCTGCAAGGAGACAAAGCCACCGGCGCCTTGTGCTCGTGATTTGAATGTCCCAGAGGCGGTGACTCAGGGATCCTCTCGGCAGAGACTGACCCAGAATGGCAAAGGAACTCAGCAGCATCCATTCAATCAGCTTCCTGCCAGACCTGTGTGTCTCACTCCAGCAAAGATGCTCAGGCTTGCCTGGAAGTGTCCTTGGATCGAGTGCTTTAAAGGCTGACGCATGCCAGGAGATCTCTGAGCAGCTCCAGCCACAGCCAACACAAGCCCACCCTTCCCAGGCTGCTGATCTGGGGGCAATCCCCACATTCCCACAGCAGGTTCCAGAAGGAGCTATTGGCCACATCCAGCACAAAGCTCCCACTCATTCCAGAGGATTCCTGGGAATGCTTCCCACTGTCCCACCCCACACAAAACCCACAACAGGCTTTGTTCCAAAGCTGCCCGTGGAAATGGGGGAACATTGGAAAAGCCCCCAAACCATTCCCTGCACAAGGCAAAAACACCCCAGCCTCCCTTTAGGTGCTGATGCTTCCCCAGGGAATGGCCTGGGAGCTGGCAGGGCATGGAGCAGCCTCTGGAATGGCATGGCAGAGGGGTCTGGACTCCTGCCAGCAGGGAGGAACGGTGGGACTGGGGACACCAAGGCACAGACACACCCAGAGCCACCCCCTGGTTCTGCATTCCCACATTCCAGTGGGCCAGCACCAACACAGGCCACCAGGGAACTGTTTCTTCCCAAAAATCACTTCATCCCCAAGGGATGCCCCATCTCTGCCAGTCCAGGCACCACTTCCCAGGCGTGCAGCAGGATGAGCAGGAACCCAGCACAGCCACAGCCCTGATCCCACCCAGATCCAAGTATTAAATGAATTTCTGATTAAAATTCCCCTTAACAAGGCCCAAGGAAAGCTGCAGGCTTAGGACAGATCCTGTTTGTCCATGCTGTGCTTCCTGGGAGCAATGGGAGGTGAAAACACTTCTAACAAGCATTAACAATTTCCCAGAAAATAAAAATCCCAGTGGTGTCTTACATCCACCTGGAGAGTGAAGTCACTGAGAACAGAAAAAATAGGGAAGGAAAATGGGATGGGATGGGATGGGATGGAGGTGGGTGTGACCATAGTGGAATCACCAGGGTGAGGAAAAAACTGGAGTTGTGTCCTCCAGGAGTTCCTGAATTTCTGCCAGGGAAGTTATCACAGAGTGAAGGATGAAGGGAGGAGCTGGGAAGCCTGAGAATGTTACAGCAGAGCCTGGAAGTGTCCCAGGCCTTGGAGGACAGGGACAGTGGGAGGTGTCCCTGCCCGTGGGACTGGATGCCTTTTACAGCCCCTTCCAACCCAAACCAGCCTGGGATGCCAAGAAGGGGGCACAAAATGCCCTCATTCCCTGATAAATGTCCCAGGTGCACAGCTGGCAGCACCCAGGTCCTTCAGCACACAAAGGCAGGAGGGACAGTGCCTGGGACTTTGCTGGGCACAGACACAGAATTCAGTCCCTGAATCCACTCCCATCCAATGGCCACTGCAAAACTTCCAGCGCTCAGGCTGCCAGCTTGAAAATAGCCAGGCAAGAAAAAATAAAACAAAATCCATGGAAAAAGGCAGCATTAACCCCTTAGAGCAGGCAGCCCAGAAGAAGCTGAGCCCCTGGCAGGGAGCAGCAGCAGGAGAACACTTCCCAAAGGATTGCAGGGGAAAAGGCTGCCTGGAACATCCCCCAGTGCATTCTTCACTTGAATGAGGAGCTGGAAGCAGCTCAGGAGGGAAGGGCTGCAGCTGGGAGGGAGAGCCCGGGGGGCTGAATCACTGCACAGGAAAAAGAAACAACTCCTGAAAGGACTTTGTGTACCTTACATCATCCCATGGAAAAAATGAGAACCTGGGGGCATGGACACAGGGAAAGGCAGGAGCTCCCCAGGAGGGGCTGGAACTGCCTGGACGTGCCCCCAGCACCCCCAGCCCTGTGAGCATCCAGGGGAATTCAGGGCTGAGCCTGAGCTGCTCCAAAAAGCAGCTGTTCAAGACAAAACCTCTGCTGCTGCTGGGACTCGGGAGCTATTTCTGGTTCCCAAGACCTCATCAACAGTCAGGGCTACACCTCTAGCAGGCAATGGGGCTATTTTTAGGCTGAGCTCCCAGTTTATGGCACAGGACGAGGGTTTGGGAGGGTTCAGCTGCTCCATGTGCTGTGCTTGGGTATTTTATGAATCAGCCCCAGTGGAAACAGGAGGTGCAAACTCCTGGGATGCAGCAGGACAGTGGGATCAGGGAGGGAGCAAGTGCCAGGCAGCAGCACACCAACTCCCACTGCAGCTTTCCACCAGGAACCCCCTCCCACAGCCCTTGCTTTCCCAAATCCCTTCCAGGAGCTGCCCTCGGGGGGATGCTGGGAGGGGGTTTCTGGACTGGGGCCACCCCAGGTCCCATCTTGGAGAGGGACACCATGTTTTTTATGGGAATAGACAACACACCTGGAAAACAAACATGAAATCCCTTTTCCAGGTCTGAAGGAGCAGAACTGGGTTACATCAGTCAGCTCTGGAGCAGGGGGAGGCAGGGAGCTGTGCCAAGCACACCCAGCCCCAGGGATCCACAGGGATCTGCTTCCTGGGGGTTTGGAGGCCACACTGGGATCCAGCCCCTGGCTGCACAGGACACCCAGGACAAGGCACTCACCTCCAGCCACCCGCTCTGAGGGACCCTCCCGAGGTTTGCAGGGGTCCCAGCCCCACACAGCCTTTGCAGGTTACAAAATTTCAATTAAAATGCAGTGAAACTCTGCCCCAGAGCCAGAGCTGGAGGGGAGCAGGATTGCTCCCAGCTGAGGAGATGTGTCCCAGTCTGTGCTGCTTCCCCTGCTCCCTACAGCTGGAATGTGCTTCTCAGGGGAGGAACCTCCTGGATCAGCATCCTCTGCTCTCTGGGGAGCTGCTCCTCTTCCCCCAGCTCCTGCCCCCTGCCCTGCCAGGTGATGTCCTGCTGCCACAGAGAGCTTGGGGACACCTCCAGGGTGACACATCCATGGGACACCTCAGGGTGTCACACCAGGGAATGGAGAGCCCAGGGACACCTCCAGGGTGTCACATCCATGGGACACCTCAGGGTGTCACACCAGGGAATGGAGAGCCCAGGGACACCTCCAGGGTGACACCTCCAGGGTGTCACAGCCAGGGAATGGAGAGCCCAGGGACACCTCCAGGGTGACACATCCATGGGACACCTCCAGGGTGTCACACCCAGGGAATGGAGAGCCCAGGGACACCTCCAGGGTGTCACAGCCAGGGAATGGAGAGCCCAGGGACACCTCAGGGTGTCACACCCAGGCAGAGCACCCACAGACAGGTGGAAAGCACAAGCCACAGGTTGGGACATTGTCTTTTGCTAACAAATGTGTATTGTTCCTGTGACACTGCACAGAGCCAGCAATGCTGGGGGTGCATCCCCAAAGTGAGGGACTCCAGGATGTGCTATCCATGCACAGGGAATGGCCTGGAGAGCAGCCCCAGGATCTGCAATCCAAGCACAGGGAATGGAGAGCAGCCCCAGGATCTGTTCTCAAGGCACAGGGAATGGAGAGCAGCCCCAGGATCTGTTCTCAAGGCACAGGGAATGGAGAGCAGCCCCAGGATCTGTTCTCAAGGCACAGGGAATGGAGAGCAGCCCCAGGATCTGTTCTCAAGGCACAGGGAATGGAGAGCAGCCCCAGGATCTGTTCTCAAGGCACAGGGAATGGAGAGCAGCCCCAGGATCTGTTCTCAAGGCACAGGGAATGGAGAGCAGCCCCAGGATCTGTTCTCAAGGCACAGGGAATGGAGAGCAGCCCCAGGATCTGTTCTCAAGGCACAGGGAATGGAGAGCAGCCCCAGGATCTGTTCTCAAGGCACAGGGAATGGAGAGCAGCCCCAGGATCTGTTCTCAAGGCACAGGGAATGGAGAGCAGCCCCAGGATCTGTTCTCAAGGCACAGGGAATGGAGAGCAGCCCCAGGATCTGTTCTCAAGGCACAGGGAATGGAGAGCAGCCCCAGGATCTGTTCTCAAGGCACAGGGAATGGAGAGCAGCCCCAGGATCTGTTCTCAAGGCACAGGGAATGGAGAGCAGCCCCAGGATCTGTTCTCAAGGCACAGGGAATGGAGAGCAGCCCCAGGATCTGTTCTCAAGGCACAGGGAATGGAGAGCAGCCCCAGGATCTGTTCTCAAGGCACAGGGAATGGAGAGCAGCCCCAGGATCTGCAATCCAGGCACAGGGCAGGGTCTGGGGGGGAAGGAAGCAGCGACTGAGCCCAGCTGGGCAGAGGAACCCAAGCACAAGAGCCTGGCAAGGGGAAGCTGCTGCCGGCCCCGTGGGCTCTGGGGAGGCTCCTGGGGAGGCTCTGCAGCTCCCATCCCTGGGCTGTCCCCCGGATCAGCAGCAGCCACGTGTGGCAGAGACTCCCCAGCCCCCACGGTGGGGCTGTGCACACTCATTTAGGTCACGGTGGTTAATGAGCACAGCCCAGCTCTCCCAGACACGCCGTGAGTGGCTCTGCTCCTCCTGCTCCCCCCACGGCGCGGAGAGCAGCAGTGCCAGGGGCAGCCTGGGCACACAGCACACAGGTCTGCTTTTACTTTTGCTGTTGCCAGGATCAGGGCAGGCACGGGGAGCAGACACAGAGCTCCCAAAACCACAGCTGTCCTCGTCCTGCAGCATCCCTGCCTGAGCCAAGGGCAAACAGGAGCACGGGAATGTGGTTGTGGAGGGAAAGCGACCCAGAGAGGATGAGGATGGGGTGGATTTATGGAGGGAAAATGACCCCAGAGGATGATGATGCGGTGGATTTACAGAGGAAAAATGACCCCAGAGGATGAGGATGGGGTGGATTTATGGAGGGAAAATGACCCAGAGAGGATGAGGATGGGGTGGATTTACAGAGGGAAAATGACCCCCCAGAGGATGAGGATGGGGTGGATTTATGGAGGGAAAATGACCTCAGAGGATGAGGATGGGGTGGATTTATGGAGGGAAAGTGACCCCACAGAGGATGAGGTGGATTTATGGAGGGAAAGTGACCACAGAGGATGGATTTGCTCAGGGCAAACACCTTCCCTTCTCCTCTGAGCTTTGTCCTCCCCTGGGCAGCAGGGACAGTCCAGGGGGGCACGGGGACACCCCTGGCCCATGAAACATTGATGGAGCTACAGGGGGAATGCCTGGCCACTGCTTCCTCCCCATCAGTGAGAAACCTCTTGGGGTTTGGGAGCACTGGGCTGGCCTTGAGGAGGACATGGCATGAACAGGACACAGCCAACTCCTCTGGGATGCCATGAGCAGGACACAGCCAGCCCTGATGGCATGAGCAGATTATTCCCAGGGAGAGCATTGGGTTATTCCAGGAGGACATGGGTTATTCCCAAGGAGAACATGCATTATTACAGGGAGAACATGGGTTATTCCAAGAAGAACATGGGTTATTCCCAAGGAGAACATGGGTTATTCCAAGGAGAACATGGGTTATTCCAAGGAGAACATGGATTATTCCAAGGAGAACATGGGTTATTCCAGGAGGACATGGGTTATTCCAGGAGGACATGGGTTATTCCATGGAGGACCACCTTTGCCCTCTGATGGCTCTGGCTGGGGTCGCCAGGATTCCCCTCCAAGCTCCAGCTCAGCTGGACCTGCTGTGCCCCAGCAGCCCTGCTCAGCACACCCCGGGCACCAGGAGCTCCAGTTTCCCTCTCAGGCTGGTCCCAGTGCTTTGCCAGCAGGGAGTTTCCTGGGGGAGTGAAGTCCTTGGTGACCCCTGGGGTTCAGGGATGCACCAGGGGAGGAGGCACAGCTGGAGCATTTCTGCAGCACTTGCACTTCAGGTGCTCCCCCAAAGGCTCCCCAAAGCACTGAGCACTGTCAGGGCAGGCCAGGTTCACCTTCTAGCAGCAGAACTGCTCCTGCCCTGCACAGCTCAGAGCTGCAGTCAGACACAGGCACATCCCAGCCCAGAGCCAGAGGCTCTTCCCAGGCTGCTCCAGGCTGGCATTTCCTGCTGATTCATCCCTGCAGCAAGGTCAGCCTGGCTGGCCAGGAGAGCCCCAGCCTTAAATCAAGGATCCCCTGGGCTGCTACAGTGACAGAGCAGGGCAGGCCATGGAGAACCAATCCAGGGAAAACTCAGAGTCAGCTCCTCTTGGCACAGCCCCCCAGGAGCCCAGCACAGGGACATTTCCCTGCAGCTGAGGCAGCTGGGCCAGGAGGAAGCTCACCTAGCCGGGAGGGGAAGCACAGGGTGGAAAACAAGCCAGCCCCGGGGAATTTTGTGCTTTTTTGTCTGGCTCCGTGTTCCTGCCCCAGCTTCCCCCGCCAGTGCTGGGAAGCTTTTCTGCAGGGCTGGTTCCCGTGTTGGTTTTGGATGGCTGCTCCTGCCAGGTGATCCCTGCGAGCTGCTGCAAGCACAGATGGAAAATAAACACGGGCTGATTCCCCTGCGGATGGAGCAGCCGAGGTGGGAAGTTCATCTCTCCAAACGCTCTTCCCAGAAGGGCTCACAAACAAGGCTGCAAGGAAGCAAGGCCCAGCCCCTCACACAGCCAGAGGCCAGCCCTGCTCCTCCAACGGGGACAGCAGGAGCTGCGTGGAAGGGCAGGAGGCCCTGGGCATGGTGCTCCTCTGGCACAGGAGCCAGGTGAGACCATCCCAGCACGGACTGGCACTTGCCAGAGGGCTCATCCCAGCCTCAGAGGCCAGGAACAGAGATGCTGGCACTCCAGTGGGGCTCAGTGGCAGGAACAGCCTGAGAAGCAGGGAAAGGCCAGCCCTGCTGGTGTCCCAGCTGCTGGCTGTGCCCAGGGATGGGACAAGGCCTGGCAAGTGGGGGATGGCATGGAGGGGACAGCTTTGGGACCAGGACAGACACCAGGGATGGAAAAGAGCTCTGAGCCACCAGGATGGTGCTGGCATGGAAGCACGGGCAGCAGCTTCATCCCAAATTACTCTGTTTTGGGGATCTGAGGCTTTTCTCTAGCACAGGATGGACAGCTGGGAAGAGGGAAGGTTTCAGGAAACAGCCTGGAACATTTATGACTGGGGACAGCACGAGCAGGAGTCAGGAAGTGACCAGCCCAGCTGGATTTATCTGCTCACACTCCACAGCACCCACGGTTTGTGTTCCCCCAGCTGCCTCCCACCAAACCAGCCTCGTGGGCACCCAGTGACCTGGGCTGCCCAGACACCACAGCCCAGGGGACAAGGTGACACTGGCAGCGCTGCTGGTCCCTGCCCTGTGCACAAGAACCCAAAGTTAAACCCTGAGCTGACTGGGTGAGACTGCAGAGCACCAGGGGCTGCTGCACAGGCTCCCTGGCAGCCCCTCCAGGGCACAGGGGGCACAGGGGAAACACCCTCTGCTGTGAACCCTTCCCACTTCCAGCTGGGAGAGGCACCACGGCAGGTGAACACACAGAACCAGCACCCAGAGCCTGGGGAATGCCTGCTCCCCAAAGGGACACCAACGCCAGGGGAAGGGACACCAATGCCACGGCAGGGACACCGGCCCCGGGGCACGGACACCGATGCCAAGGAAGGGACACCAATGCCAGGGGAGGGACACCAATGCCAGGGCAGGGACACCAGCCCTGGGGCAGGGACACCAATGCCAAGGAAGGGACACCAATGACAGGGGAGGGACACCAATTCCAGAGCAGGGACACCAGTGCCAAAGAAGGGACACTAATGCCAGGGCAGGGACACCAGCCCCGGGGCAGGGACACCAATGCCAGGGCAGGGAGGCCCCGGGGCAGGGACACCGATGCCAAGGAAGGGACACCAATGCCAGGGGAGGGACACCAGCTCCAGAGCAGGGACACCAGTGCCAAAGAAGGGACACTAATGCCAGGGCAGGGACACCAGCCCCGGGGCAGGGACACCAATGCCAGGGCAGGGACACCAGCCCTGGGGCAGGGACACCAATGCCAGGGCAGGGACACCAGCCCCAGGGCAGGGACACCAGCCCCAGGGAGGGGACACCAGCCCCGGGGCAGGGACACCATGGCTCCACAGAGCCCCAGGCAGTGGCTCCAGGCGCTCTGGGAACAGGTCACACACGGATTGCTCACCCATCACACCGGCCATGCCCAGCAGTGAGTCAAACATGAAGAAAGCGGAGAGGGGAATGGATCCTGAGCCCAGCAGCAGCTCCACTCCTTCATCCTCGCTGGATGTGTCAGGGAAGAGACCCCTGGGAATGCAGAGCTGGGGAGAGCCCCCGGGGTGCTGCTCCAGGGATGGATTCCCAAAGCCCAGGTCCCAGGCAGGTCCTGATGGAGCAGGAGAATTCCAGGGCAGGTCTGAGCACACCCCAGGCAGGCACAGGCTCTGACAGGCCCCAGGCACACACAGGGGCACAGCAGTGGCTCCAAGGCCATTTCCACCTGGCACTGCAGAGGATGCCAGGTTTTCCTTGGGCTCCTCCACCACTGAGCAGATCCCTCCAGGAACCACACAAGGAGGGGAGCAGAGCCCACCCTCCAGCCAGGAAGGGCTCAGCCAGGCTCTGGAGAACAGGAGCAGCAGGGACTCCTGGAGCAGGGACTGAGCACAGCTGAGCTCAGCACAGGCAGCAGCACCAGCTGCCCCAGGCCTGCAGCTCTGCACCAACAGGACTGAGGGGTTTGCCCAGCTGCTGCAGGTTTTTCCGCAGCTGGAGGCAGTCAGGGCCCTGGAAAATCCATGTGAATAGCAAGAAGCCTGAGTCTGCAGCTTTTTGGGGTGTAAGATGATGGAGGGTGATGGGCCAGTGCCCACAGCCACCAACACACCAGACCCAACGTGCCAGATTAGCTAAACTGGGAGCAGACCACTCAAATATCTTAAAAAATGAGAAAAGCAGAGTTTTCCTGCAGGAGAGCAGAGCAAGGGCCTTAAACTCCTTAAACCAGCAATGGCAACGGGGTGAACATGGGGTTAACTGGGATGGGAGGAGCAAAATTACACCCTGTGGGGCACCTGGGGCTCCCAGCTCGGGGCAAACGCTTGCCTGGGGTCAGCTGGTCACCAAGGGTGTCACCCCAGCTCTGGTCACCAAGGGCATTATCCCACCCTGGTCACTACAGATCCATCCCATCCTGGTCACCACGGCTGTCACCCCACCCTGGTCACCACGGGTCCATCCCACCCTGGTCACCACAGGTGTCACCCCATCTCTGGTCACCACGGATGTCACCCCACCCTGGTCACCACGGGTGTCACCCCACCCTGGTCACCACGGGTGCCATCCCAGCCCTGGCTGCCCCCCGTGCCCCCCCAGCAGAGCATCCTGCCCCAGTTTTTGGCAGCACCAGCCCCTCCTCCCCTGCAGCATTTCGACACTCAGGGCGTTTCCTGCCTCGGAGCTGCGTTTTCAGCCCGAGCCATCCCAGCTCGGGCATGCCAGGAGCTCCCTGGTGCTCCTGGCCGCTGACAGAGCCTCCCCAGCCTTGCTGGGCACTCTGCCCACAGGGAAGAGGGCTCTCTCTGTGCCCTGGGATGCAAAGCTCCCATCCCAAATCCCCCCCAGAGCAGCACTTTCCTCCCCGCCCCACTGCAAGGTCTCTCCCTCTCCTCAGCCTAAGGACAGCCGTGCCAAGGACAGAGCTGCAGGGATTTGGCCTGGGCTCAGCTCCCCGGGGAGCAGAGAGAGCTCCAGCCTGGGTGTGACAGTCTCCCTGGCACGGGAGCCAAGGCCAGGCTGGGAATGGAAAGGAGCACCAGGTCCCAGGGAGATGGCACAGCCCCGAGCCTGCGGGCTGCCACAGCCCCATTCCACTGCTAATGATCTCCTGATCTTCATGAAAGGAGGGAGGAGACACCACAGGCACAGCGTGGGCTGACAGGGTCCAGAGGGCTGCAGGAGGAGATGGCAGCGGGTCCATGCCAGGGGGAACACCAGGACAGTGCCAGGGAAGCATCAGCCACAGCAAGGAGGGGACAGGACGGGTCCCACCAGCGAGGGCAAGGGACAAGTGCCTGGTGTGGGGGTCCTGGCAGGGATCTGGGACCATCCTTGGCTCTGAGGGAGCTTCTCACCCCTGCAACACGCTGAGCAGATGGGCAGCACCCATCACTGGGCAGGATGGGCCCCTCTGGAGAGCCTCAGGCTCAGCCCCTTCCTTCTCCCAGCCTCCTGCCTGTGCCGGGGCTCACACCTCCTTCTCTGCTCTCTCTGCCCCCATGGCACTCCCCCAACCCTGTCCCTTCCCCTGAGCAGCTCCTCCAGCCCCACGTGGAGCAGAAAGCCCTGGTGGCCTCAAGGACCTGGGCTGGCACAGGCTGGCAGCCAAAGGAAAGGTCCTGTGCTGGTGGGGAGGGAGGAGAGCCCCAGGCTCTGGCAGCCCCCAGAGCCCCCCCAGCAGCAGGTGCCCCCGCAGCTGGGCAGGAAGGGGAACCAGAAGAGGGAAGTGCAGCACGGAAGGGCTTTGGGGAAGTCAGAGCTGAGCTAATTCTGCAGAGGGAACAACTCCCCCAGACGAGTTCCCTGTCTGGAGCAAGTGCAAGTCACTGCAGGAAAAGCAGAGCCAGGAATGGAATGCTGACTGCTGCTGCACCCACTGCCCCTCAGACACAGATCCCAGCCCTGGGCTTTGAGCCCTGGCAGCTCGTGCTGCCACCTTCAACCTTTCCCCTGTGCCAGGGCTGGGAGATCTGTGGGACAGGAGACAAATGGAAATGGTTCTTCAGAGAGGGAGGGACCAGGGAATGGCAGCTAAGGACCAGCTTTAGCCAGCCCAGGAAACCCTGGGCCTCAGCTGCTTCCTCCAGCATCAGCCTCACCCTCACCCTGCCAGTCAAGGGTATTTTGGGTTCCCAGGCAGGGAGATCCAAGGTCCAGCCCTGCAGGTGTCCCCAGGCACCTCCTGTCCCCCTCAGTGTCCCCTCCCTTGCTGTTCTCCCAAGGGGTGCCAAACCTGGGCCAAGGGAAGGGTCTCCAGATCCTCTGGATTGGGGCTGGGGACAAGGCCTGGAGGGACAGAGCACAGGGAATGGCTCTCACTGCCAGGGGGCAGGGATGGATGGGATCTTGGGAACTGGGAATTGTTCCCTGCAGGGTGGGCAGGCCCTGGCACAGGGTGCCCAGAGCAGCTGTGGATCCCTGGCAGTGCCCAGGCCAGGCTGGACACTGGGGCTGGAGCACCTGGGACAGTGGGAGGTGTCCCTGCCATGGCAGGGGTGGCACTGGGTGACTTTTACAGCCCCTTCCAACCCAAACCACTGCAGGATTCTCTCATTCCATGCAAACCCAGCCTGGTGTCTGGGATGGAACCCTGTTTCTCTGGATGCCCTCCCAGCTTTCCCAGGTGCCAGCTGATGGGCTGGGCGTGCAGGGCACAGTCCCTGGCTCGCTGCCACCCCACAGGATGAGCCCCACGGGGGACTCCAAGGGCATTTCCTGGATGTTGGGAAGCAGAAGCAACAGCTGCCTTGTGAGTTCCCAAAAATCCCTCTTTTCCTGGACCCTGGCTTTGCAGGGACTGAGCACAGGACAGGGCAGTGCAGGATCAGGCAGGGGAGGGAGGTGAGGACCAGGAGCTCCTGCCCAGGGCTCTCTGGATGCACAAAGGCTCAATGCAAAGGGGGAAATGATGCTCAGAGCTTGCTTTGCTGCCAAGCCCGATCCCCAGAGCTGCCTGAGCAGTGGGACAAACCCTGGGATGCCCAAAAAGGCCATGAGAGCTCTCAGGCTGCTCTTGTGCAACTCCAGGAGCTGATTTTCCCCTGGCAAAGCACCGAAGTGACCCAGGCTGAGCAGCACGAGGAGCTGGTAAACAGCCCCGGCCTCCCTTCCCGGGGAAGAGTCCAAGCTTGACGGAACATTTTCCAGCCAGCCGAAAACAAGGATAACAATTATCACTGCTCAAGTTCCTGTGCAATAAAAACCTGCAGGGAAATGAGAGCAAGGTCACCCACCACCCTGACAAGGGATGCTGTGCTGGAGCAGGCTCCCCTGGCCTGGCAGCAGGGCGAGGATGGGATGCCAGCAGCCAGGGCAGAGCTCAGCCCCACAGCCCCGTTATCTCCCCAGCACAGGCCTGCCTGGGCCCAGCAGGGCCAGCCCCAGGGTGGGAGCCTCTGTTTGTTTTGCTCTTTCTAATCTGGGACTGGAAGTTTCCTCCTGAACAAAGTTGTTTCCAGGCGTCGGAGCCGGCTGGAAGCTCCCAAAGAGCCAGAAGCCCCTGAGCTCCCCATGATCCTTCTCCCACCCAGCTGGACAAGCTCCAGCCCCTGGGATTCTCCTCCAAAAACCAGCGTGGCCCCTCCAGGCTGCAGAGGTGCCACCCACCCTCGGGGCACAGGGTGAGAGCTTCCGTGGTGTTTTCAGTGCTCGTTTCCATCCTCAGGGCCACGGGTGAAAACAGAGTTTTAAAAGCTCCTGTGATTCTGACTGCCTCAAGGGGAAGTGAATTTTCCTTATGCAAGCAAAGCTACAGGAAGGGAGGGAGGGAGGGAGACAGCAAATGGGAGAATCATGGAATGGGCTGGGCTGGAAGGGACCTCAAAGCTCATCCCATTCCATCCCTTCCCCTCTCCCAGGTGGATCCAAGCCCCAATGTCCAACCTGGCCTTGGCACTGCCAGGGATCCAGGGGCAGCCACAGCTGCTCTGGGAATTCCAGCCCAGCCCCTGCCCACCCTCCCAGCCAGGAATTCCTTGCCAAGATCCCAGCCCAATCTGCCCTTTGCCAGTGGGAGCCATTCCCTGTGTGCTGTCCCTGCAGGCCTTGTCCCCAGTCCCTCTGCAGCTCTCCTGGAGCCCCTCCAGGCCCTGGAAGGTGCTGGAATGTCTCCCTGCAGCCTTCTCCAAGCCCCTGGGCATGTCCAGCCTCACAGCCTGGCTCCCCCCTTGGCTGCAGGATTGGTGTCACGGGGTGACACAGGCTGGACATTGCTCCCGTGGGATTAACAGCCCGTGACGAGACCTTTGGGACGCCAAGAGCAAGGAGCAGCCCTGGCAGGGCTCCTGCTCTGCACAGCCCCACAGCATCCTCTCCCAGGGCAGGGCTCCTGCTCTGCACAGCCCCACAGCATCCTCTCCCAGGGCAGGGCTCCTGCTCTGCACAGCCCCACAGCATCCTCTCCCAGGGCAGGGCTCTCCCCAGCCCAGGGGCTGTCCCACATCCCAGCCCCTGCAGTGGTGCTGGTTTCCATCAGGGCCCAGGAATGGCGGTGTTTTGCTAAGAACAGCACAATAAACGCGGGGGGAGCTGCCGGCCGGCTCCAGGCTCCCGCTCTGAGCTGGGAGCTGCTTTCTGCACGGGGAGAACTGTCCCAGCCCGTCCTGCTGGAGGGAGGGCGAGGCAGGCTCCTCTCCACGGCCGCAGCTTCGGGCAGCACGCCAGCACAACTGCCGGCACTGGGGGCCAGGGAGCAGGGGGCACTGCCAGCTCTGCCTGCAACAAAGCCCCCAAAACTCCTTCCCGAAAGGAATTCCAGCCGCATTCCTGCGCTTCTGTGCTTGGCAAAGGCTCGGAAACATTCTGATTGTTGTAAGCCCTTCTGGGGAAGGAGGAGGATCAGCAGTTCCCCCCACGCACGGGATTTGGGCTGAGGGCAGCACGGGGCTGGGGTCTGGACCCCAAATTGGGGACACTCCGCCTCAAACCAGGTGACAACGGTGGGGGGGCTGCAAAGCCACCGCAGCCAGCAGGGGACAAACCTGGAGGTGCGGCTGTGGCTGCCCAGGAGGGACAGAGCCCTGTCGGAAGCAGAGGGGCCGCGCTGTGCCTGCCCGGGGATGGATGCTCCGGTGCCCTGTCCTGCACATTCCCTCCCGGGGACACAGGGACAGCCTCGGGCACGTCCTTCCCGGGGCATCCCCCGGCCCTGCCATGCCCCGAGTCCTTCCAGGGGGTCACACAGCCAGCCCTGCCCCGGACCCCTCCCCAGCGCACCCCGGGCCACCGTGAGCCCCCGGAGAGCCCAGACGGGCACGCCCGGACCCGCCACACCCCAACCCCCGCGGCACGTCCCGAGGGTGCCCGGGAAGCCGTGATGGCCTTCCTCCTCCAGCAGCCGTCCTGGGGAGCCAGGGACCCCGCGGTGCCCACCCTGGGCACCCTGACCCAGTGACAGCCATGCCAGGGCTCTGGGGGTGTCTGTGTGCCCACCCTGGGGCACCCTGACCCAGTGACAGCCATGCCAGGGCACTGGGGGTGTCTGTGTGCCCACCGTGCCCACCCAGTGACAGCCATGCCAGGGCTCTGGGGGTGTCTGTGTGCCCACCCTGGGCACAGTGACCCAGTGACAGCCATGCCAGGGCACTGGGGGTGTCTGTGTGCCCACCCTGCCCACCCAGTGACAGCCACACCAGGGCTCTGGGGCATTCCATGTGCCCACCCTGGGGCACACACTGACCCAGTGACAGCCACGCCAGGGCTCTGGGGGATTCCATGTGCCCACCCTGGGGCACACAGTGACCCCACTGCTCCTCCAGGGGTACCCGGGGACGCCCTGACACCACCCTGGGACACGCGAGGACCCAAGGACACCAGTCCCAGGACACGGGAGGGGTCCATGTGCCCACCCTGGGACCCTGTGCCCCCCACCCGGGGCCGCCCGGCCCAGCCCGGCCCGGCCCGGCCCCGGCCGCCCCTCACTCACCGCTCGTCGGGCTCGCGGCCGCGCAGCCGGGCGGGCTCCAGCGGCACCAGGGCCTGGCCCAGGAAGCGGTCCATGCCCACGAGCGCCCGGTGCATCACGGTGAGCACCAGCTCGGCGCAGGCCCCGGGCTCGGGGGGCAGCTCGAAGGCGCATTCCTCCCTCCACTCGGGGCTGCCGCCGCTCTTCTCGGCCACCGAGGTGCTGTACTTCTCGCGGCCCAGCTGGATCACGGTGTACGCGTCGCTGCCGCCCGCTTTGCCTTTGCCGCCGCCCTTGCAGCGCAGCCCGCGGGCCCGCACCACCGTCACCTGGACGTGCGTGGGCAGCCAGGCCGGGCAGCCCTCAGCGGGCAGCGCGGCCGCCCGCAGCAGCGCCATGGCCGGGCCGGGCGGGGCAGAGCCGGGAGAAGCGGCCGGGCCGGGAGAAGGGGCCGGACAGGGCCGGGCGGGGCGGGGCAGGGCCGGGAGAAGCGGCCGGGCCGGGCCGGGCCCCGCTCCGGAGCCGCCGCTGCCGCAGCGCGAGCGACACCGGCCGGGCCGGCCCCGCCCACAACGGCGCAGGGCACGCCCGCAACGGCGCTGACCACGCCCCCGTGCCGTTCTGACCACGCCCACAACGCGCTCTGCCTCCGCCCCGCTCGGCTTTAGCCCCGCCCCAACCGGCCCCGCCGCGCGCTAGCCACGCCCCCGACTCTTAGCCACGCCCCACTGGCAGGGCTTGCCCCGCCCCACCCGCATTGGCTCCGCCCCCCGAGCGCTCCATCCCGCCTGGCGGTTGGAGGGGGCGGGGCCGGGGGCGGGGCCGGGGTGGCGCCCAGGAGCTTGGTAACGGGGCCGTTCTGCAGTGGCCAGGCGCACCGGGAGCAGCTCCCCGGTGTCCCCGGCCGACCCCCGGTGTCCCCACGGCCGATCCCCAGTGTCCCTGACTGATCTCCCGTGTCCCCCTGGCCGATCCCCGGTGCCCCCCTGGCCGATCCCCGGTGTTCCCTGCTGAACTCACTGGTGTCCCCGGCTGTCCCCCGGTGTCCCTGACCGATCCCCGGTGTCCCCGAGCCCCGCGCACCCTTCCCCACCGCCCACCCCTCCCCACCGGGAGCGTTTCCCAGGCCGGGCCGGGCGAGGGCCGGGGCCCCAGTCCCCGTGTCCCCTCCCAGTGTCCCCAGTGTCCCGTTACAGCTCCGGCCCCGCCGCCGTTCCGTGCCCGGGGCAAGGTCAGGCCGCGATCCCGCCGCGATAAGGGGCGGCCGGGGCGGCGGGGCCGTGCCAGCCCTGCCCTATCGCTGCCATCTGCCACCGCTGCCACCGCTGCCACCGCTCCCGGCGCGCCCGTTCCGCTCCAGCGCGGGGACACTGAGAGGGGAGGGGGACACCGAGAGGGGACACTGAGAGGGGACACCGAGAGGGGAGGGGGACACCGAGAGGGGACACTGAGAGGGGAGGGGGACACCGAGAGGGGACACCGAGAGGGGACACCGAGAGGGGAGGGGGACACAGAGAGGGGACACGAATGGGGACACCGAGAGGGGACAATAAGAGGGGAGGGGGACACCGAGAGGGGACACGAATGGGGACACCGAGAGGGGACACAGAGAGAGGACACCGAGTAGGGACACTGAGAGGGAAGGACACCGAGCAAGGACACAGATAGGGGACACCGAGAGGGGACAGGGACACCAAGCGGGGACACCGAGAGGGGACACTGGGAGGGGACACCAAGCACTCTCTGAGGTCCCTTCCAGCCCCCTCATCCCGTGACCCCGTGTACCTCCCCTTCCCTTGGGGTTCCTGCTGGCCCCACAGCAGCTGAGGGGGCTGAAGCCGCCGAGTGCAGGAGGAGCCCATTCCCATTTCCCATTTCCCATTTCCCATTCCCATTCCCATTCCCCATTTCCCACTCTACATTTCCCATTCCCATTCCCATTCCCTTTCCCCATTCCCATTCCCATTCCCCATTCCCCATTCCCCATTCCCATTCCCATTCCCCATTTCACCCCAAAGCCCGAGCACGCCCCTGAGCTGCAGCAAACCCCGTGTTTCCCGTCGGGACGCGCTGCCCCAGCCGCATTCCCATCCCGAATTAAAAGATCCTTGCAGGGAGCAGACCCCTGCCTGGGAATCTTATCCCCCCGATGAACTCAGATCCAATTATCCCGCAGTCCAGGGCCTGCTCCCGCTCCACCGCTGCCCCTTATCCCTCCTCAGCATCTGCTTTTGATTTTCCCTGCTTTTGATTGTTTTCCCCCGTTTTTTATGCTCTGATTATCTCTGCTCCCAGCACATCTCCTCCTCTCCGCCACTTCCCATCTTTTACCTCCATAATTGGGATTTTTCTCCATCTCCCTTCACCTTCCCTGCCCTGCTCCTATTTATTTATCTCGTATTTATTCATCTCTTTGATTTCACGCTCACCTTTGCATTTGATGCATAAGGAGGGTTTTTAATTACCCCTAAATCAATTACTGTATTTTTTATTCCACTCTGGAATCAAAGGGAAGACAGGGATCCTTTGCAGCATCCTCAGCGAGCCTGGGCTGGGTGATATTTTCCTTTAATTCTTGCTCCAACTTCAAATTTTTTTGCTTTAAATTTTCCTTCACATTTAATTTTTGTTTTAACATCAATTTTTGCTTTGGCTTTAATTTCTGCTGTAATTTCATTTTCCCCCATCAATTTTAATTTAATTTTTTCCTTTCATTTCTCCTTCAACTTTAACGGTTCCTTCAATTTTTGAGTAATTCAATTCTTTTCCTTTAGTTTCTCCATCAGCTTTAACCTTTCCTCCAATTTTTTTTTAACTTAATTTTTTCTTCCTCCTCCTGCAGGGAATGTCCCTGTCCCAGCCCACCCTGATGCTCCCCTAAAGCCCTGGGAGTGGACTCCCAACAAAGCCAGCTCCATCCCGGGGGCAGCTGGAAAACAACACCGATGCAATGACTTTTTTCTCTTTTTCCACACTTTTGGTCCAAAATCCCTCTGTCCATCCCAATGGGAGCAGCAGCTGCTCACCCCAGGAGCTGCCCAGCCTGGAGCTGCCCCTCCCTGGGATGGGGGATCTTGTTGGGCTGCAGAGAAATGGGATTTTCATGGGAGAGCAGGAAAGCGCTGCAGGAACAGCGGGAGCCATGGGATTGGGATGGGATGGGATGGGATGGGATGGGATGGGATGGGATTAGGATTGGGATTGGGATTGGGATGGGATGGGATGGGATTGGGATGGGATGGGATGGGATGGGATGGGATGGGATTGGGATTGGGATTGGGATGGGATTGGGATGGGATTGGGGATGCCGAGCCAGGCTTTGCTTGGGAAGGCTGGGATCCCATTCCTGGGGCTGGGATTCCATTCCCAAGGCTGGGATCCCATTCCCAGGGCTCGTTGGGTCTCTGGATCCATTTTGTGGTGGAGCCGAGAGCCGGGGTGGGAGCGACAGCAGCGCCAGCCCTGCAGGGAAGGGAAGGGGTGAAGGAAGAGGCAGAGCTGGGAATGCAGCACCTCGAAGGTGGGAGAGGCTGGAAATGACCCAAAAACCCCCTGCTCAGCCCGGGGCTGGTGGCAGCAGGAAGGTGGGAATTGTGTCCCTGTGCCCCTCAGGTGAGAGCCCACCTGCAGAGCTGCCCCAGCCCTGGGGCCAACAGCACGAGGACGTGGAGCTGCTGCAGAGAGCCCAGAGGAGGCCCCGGAGCTGCTGCAGGGCTGGAGCCCCTCTGCTCTGGAGCCAGGCTGGAGAGCTGGGAATGTTTGGATCCACCTGGGACAGTGGGAGGTGTCCCTGGATGGAACTGGGTGAGCTTTTTGTTCCCTTCCAACTCAAAGCATTCCACAGTGTCCATGGCATGTCTTCCCAAGGACGCACGTCCCTGCAAATATTCCCAAACCACCAAAACAACCCCCAAACCCGGACACCGGGACTGAGAGCAACACCCAAAGCTTCCCCAGCCCCAATTCCTTGGAATACAAGCAGCAGAACTTGTCCCAGCGCCCTGGGAAGGGCTGGCAGGGCACAGTCCCAGCTGGCAGCGCGGGATGCCCGGGAAGGGAAGGAGGGAGCAGTGGGGCTGTGGGGGAAGGGGCCTGAGCCAAGACAAATAAAGAGTTCAAATGGGAAACGATTAAAACTAAACTAAAGTCAAATAAATGGAAAGCGGGGGAGATAAGGCGCGGGCGCCCTCGCTGCCTATTTAACATTCATTGGATTGAATAATCAGGCCTCATTATCTCAAATTGCTGCATATTTGCCCTCAAAATGCTAATTTGAAAGTTGGCTGCGAGCGCCGTCTGCCTATTTTGACTAAAATATGATTTTGCTTTATTGTGCGGCGCTCGTAGCTCCGGGGGCATTTCCCCTGCGCCAAGCGCGCCGGGAATGGGAGGAAAAGGGGAGGAAAAATCACCCAACATCTATCAAAAGGCGGCCGGGGAGGAGAGCGGGCCCTGCTTTGCGTAGAAATGGCATTTTTAGGCCTCGCAGTGAAATTAAAGCGTTATCAGGCGCTTTTCGGGATGGACGCTTTATCGCTCATCTCGGGAAGGGAAATGGGAGAAATAATTTGCTTTTATTCTGATTGTTCGGCGGAGGGGGAGGGCTGGAGGCCCCTCCCTCCCCTCGCCCTTCTCCTTGCCCCCCTGTCCCCTTCACCCGCCCTTGCAGGGGGCAAAATCCACGCTCTGGGCTTTATCCGGAGAATCCCGCACGGAAAATTGGCTCCGTTTGATCCGGGGCCGGCATTCAGAGCATCAATCTCCGGGCGTTCTTAGCCTTCCCCGGAGTCAATCAATGGGCAGGAGGGTGGGCAGAGGGCCCCCCGCTCCCGGGGGACGGGGGCGAGCCGGGGGCGCCGCTCCGAGCGCTCAATCCCCGGCAGCGATGCCGGGCTCCGCTCCCCGCGGCCGCGGCCCCCCAAGGACGCGCTTGTCATGCAAAGCCCCCCGCGCTGTTTGCACAGCAAACTGCAATTGTGCGCGGGATTAAGGGGGCTCCCGGGAGGCCGAGGAGCCTTGTTGACACGCCGGGGTGGAAATCCGGCGCCATCAATTCCGCGGGCGCCTCTGGATTTGGCAATGACACCGCGTGTGACTTTGCCGCTGGCAGATGGAGCGGCGCGGACCCCTCCCGCCTCGGGGGGCAGGTGGCCGGAGAGGGGGACCCGCGAGGGGCTGCTGGCCCTGGGGGTGCTGCAGGCCCCGGAGAGGACATCAGAGCAGTTTGGTCCTGCTGTCCCAAAATCAGCAGGTGAAGGACAAATCTCCCCCTTCCCACGGTGCCCATGGCTGCTGTCCCTCGGGCTGTGGGGACATGTCCCACATCGACACCCAAAGGCTCAGCCAGAGCTCCCGTGGACCAGCGGCACCAAAGCACGGAGAGGGGACAGCTCGGAGCCCCCCTTTATCTGCTGGGACAAACCTCTGTGATAAACATCCTGGGAAAAACCTCCTGGCACCGGGTGTCCCACCCTGCTGTGTCCCACCCTGCTGTGTCCCAGCCCACTGTCCCATCCCTCTGTCCCATGCCATTGTCTCTATCACTCAGTCCCACTTCCCCATCCCCACTCCCTCTCCCATCCCACTGTCCCATCCCACTGTTTCCATTCCATTGTCCTATCCCACTGTCTCTATCCCTCTGTCCCTTTTCAGTGTCCCCATCCTACTGTCCCATGTCACTGTCCCCATCCTGCTGTCCCCACCCTACTGTCTCTTTTCCTCTGTCCCATCCCTCTGTCCCATGTCACTGTCCCCATCCTGCTGTCCCATCCCACTGTTCCTTGTCACTGTTCCCATCCTGCTGTCCCCATCCCTGTCCCGTGTCACTGTCCCCATCCCTGTCCCGTGTCACTGTTCCCATCCCGCTGCCCCCATCCCTGTCCCGTGTCACTGTCCCCATCCCTGTCCCATGTCACTGTCCCCATCCCGCTGTCCCCATCCCGGTCCCCTCCCGGTGCCACCGGGGCCCAGCGCGGTCTGGGATCGCCCTCTGGCGGTCACTGAGGGAACGGCTCCGCGGGGACCCCAC
Organism: Pyrgilauda ruficollis; assembly: GCF_017590135.1. Taxonomy (NCBI): domain Eukaryota; kingdom Metazoa; phylum Chordata; class Aves; order Passeriformes; family Passeridae; genus Pyrgilauda; species Pyrgilauda ruficollis. The sequence continues at coordinate 68,337 of NW_024524289.1, forward strand.
GGGGACCCCACCGGGACCTGACCGGGACCCCCTGGGACCCCACCGGGACCTGACCGGGACCTTCCGGGACCCCACCGGGACCTGACCGGGACGTCACGGGGACCCCCTGGGACCCCACCGGGACCTGACCGGGACCTTCCGGGACCTTCCAGGACCTCATTGGGATCCTACTGCGACCTGACCGGGACCCCACCGGGACCCCCGGGACCCCCTGGGACCCTGCCCTGCGGCCCCTCCCAGCCGGGGTCCTCTGGGATCCCGATAGCCGGGGGGTCTCTGGATTCACTCACTGGGATCGGCCCTGACCGGCATCCCCGGTAATTAGCAGCCTGTTAATTGGGGTGGCTGGTGATGGGAGCTGGCAGCTGACTGCAGTTGTGCCAGCTGGGATTGTCACCAACTGGGATTGTCCCTGACTGGGATTGTCACCAACTGGGATTGTCCCTAACTGGGATGTTCCCTAACTGGGATGTCCCCTGACTGGGATTGTCCCTGACTGGGATGTCCCCTGACTGGGGTCCCTGCTGAGTGGGTCCCTGGATCCCTGTGGATCAGAGATGCTCAGCACTTCAGGTGCCTTTGGGAATCAGACCCAGGTGCTCCAAAAAGAGAATTTTTTTTTTTTTGGGAAGTGGCTCCTGTGGCACTGTCAGCATCCAAAGGAGTTTGGGCAGGGAGCAGGAGCAGAGCAGAGTGGGAAGGGCAGGGCAGGACCCCCAGGACAGCCACAGTTCCAAAAGCCCCAGAACAGAAATGAGGAAGATTGTGGAGAAAAAACCAAAATCATCATTTTTCCTTCAGGTGCATGGGAAAAGCTTTGAACATCACATACCCCTGAAGGATCCACCCCATTCCTGGGTGATCAAACCCAGCCCAGGGGGGACCAGTTCCAGTCCCAAGGGTCCCCATCCCAGCAGCCAGCTGCTCTGCTCTGCTGCAGGACACCCCAGTTTGGGATTTGGGGCACATTCTATCCCATCATTCAGCTATGGATGTCATCATTTGCAGAAATTCCTCTGTTGGAGCTCCCAAATTCCAAAATCTCCTGTGCAAGGAGTTTCTCAGGTCAGGCAAATCTGCCAGGGTTTAAAAATATTTTTTCCTTTATTTTTCCTGCATTTCCACCCTCAAACAGCCGGGGTGACCTGTGCACGTCCAAGTCCTGCTTGGGAAAACCTCCCTGCAGCTGGGTCAGGTCTTTGGAGAGAAGAAGTGGAGCTGCATATCTTAGGATGCTTAAGGGAGGGCTTTGCTCTGCATCCCAAATGCGGGTGTGAGACCTTTAATAACCGGAAAACAGAGAGGATTTTCTTGGGGGAGGATGTGGAACTGATAAAATGATCCCACAAAGGACAAGGGTCAGGTCTGGACCCTCCTCAGCCACTTGATGGCAGTGGGTATCCAAACACTTCCCTTTTTTTCCAGTAATTTCGGCTGAATTGGTAGAAAATGTCCCTTTTCCCCCAAACTGGGGGTGTTCCTGGCCCCACGGTGCAGGGCTGGCAGTTGGATGCAAAGAGGTTTTGTGGGGGAAAAGCTCCAAGAGCTGGGACTGACACGTGGACAGAGGGACAGACGGACACTGGGCAGATGGACAGATGGACAGAGGGATGCTGCAGGACAGGGATGGACACAGAGCCCAGCGGGGTCCTGGGGGTCTGGGATCACCCTGAGCCTGCCCAGGAACCTGGAGCTCCATCCTCTGCAGTGCACACCCCACCCAGGGCTAATGAGCAGCTTTGTCACTAATTAGCTCAGGAGCCTTCGGCAATTAATGCTCAAAATCGGGCCGGAGCCATCCCTGGGTTCACATCCCACTGCTGGATCCCAAGGAGACACTGGGTTTGTGGGCAGTGACCCCAGTCCCAGCTCTGCCTGCTCCTTGCCTGCACAGCAGCACCTCCCCAGATCTCTGACACCTCCCTTCCCTCTCCCCAGGACAGGATTCTCCCACCTGGAGAAGAACTGAACCAAAAACCTGCGGGGTACCTCTGTCTCCATTTCACCCCACATCAGCTGGATCCCAGCCCCATGGATCCCAAACCCCACTGGACACCAGAATCTGGCCCTTTATCACCTGGATCCCAACCCCACAGGTGCCACCAGAGTCCCACCCAGCTCAGGGACACTGAGCACCCCGTCCTGGGGTCACCCAGCTGTGTCAGGGCTCAGGGTCACGGAGCACCCCGTCCTGTGGTCACCCAGCTGTGTCAGGGCTCAGGGTCACGGAGCACCCCGTCCTGTGGTCACCCAGCTGTGTCAGGGCTCAGGGACACTGAGCACCCCGTCCTGGGGTCACCCAGCCCTGTGAGGGCTCAGGGACACTGAGCATCCTGTCCTGGGGTCACCGGGCTGTGTCAGGGCTCAGGGACACGGAGCACCCCGTCCTGGGGTCACCCAGCTGTGTCAGGGCTCGGGGACACTGAGCACCCCACCCTGGGGTCACCCAGCCCTGTGAGGGCTCAGGGACACTGAGCATCCTGTCCTGGGGTCACCGGGCTGTGTCAGGGCTCAGGGACACTGAGCACCCCGTCCTGGGGTCACCCAGCCCTGTGAGGGCTCAGGGACACTGAGCACCCCGTCCTGGGGTCACCCAGCTGTGTCAGGGCTTGGGGACACTGAGCACCCCGTCCTGGTGTCACCCAGCTGTGTCAGGGCTCAGGGGTGTTTGCTGAGCTCCATCAAACCGGGGAGAGGAAAAGAGAATAAAAAAAGGGAAAGCAGCTCCTATCAAACACAGCCGAGCCCACCAAGGGCCTCCTGCCTCTTTATCTTCCCAAGGCCATCATTCAGACCCCATAACCCCAAATCTGCCCCTTTCGTCCCTGCCCCCTCCCCAGGGCCTTCCTCTGCCCCCAGCGCAGGGGCAGTGCCCGTGGGAGGGGTCCCTGTGCTGCCCCAGGGAATGCGGTGCCCACCGGGGGGTTTTAGGGATTTTTTTTGATTTTTTGGAGTACAGACCCCCCCCCGGGGAGTTTCCACCTGCAGGCTCCGGCCGGGGGTGCCAGCCCGGGGCTCTGGGGGTCCCGTGTCCCTGTCCATCCGCGGGGTGCCCCTGGCCCCGGCACAGCCCTGCTGACTTTTGCAGCGATCCCCGGGGCTGTTCCCAGCCCGGAGCGGCTCCGGGCTTTGTCCCCGGGGCCAGCCGAGCGAGGGGGCTGCTGTGGCGCAGATGTGGCCCCGGGCCGGCTCCCCGCGCCCCATTTCCTCCCCCATAAAGGCCCGAGCCCCGGGGGAGGCTCTGAGCGGCCGCTCCCCGCCGCGCCGGCCGAGGTGTGACTTTTCCCAGCTCATTAGGGCGAGCTGCGGGGTTTTTAAGAATCTCAGACCCTAATGACCATCTGAATCCCATCAGCCAGGCTGGGGGGCGCAGGGAGAGCCCCCCGCCTCTGCCAGCGGCACGTCCCGGCGCCTGTCCCGTGCCCTCGCTGGCCCGGGGTGTGCTGACCCCCAAAACCAGCTGTGCGGGGGTGCCGAGCTCAGAGGGCCAAGGGGCACCCCAAGTCCCTGCCCCGGGAATTTGGTGGCCTTGGGGTGACACTGCGTTGCTGTGTGGTCCCACGGAGTGATTCAGGACCAATGTCACCCTGTGAGAGGACACGGGGGGGTCTCTGCCCCAGGGTGGGGGGACATCCCAGCGGGGGGGCAGGGGAACACGGGGGGACACCCGGGCAAGGGCAAGGGGACATGGGACAGCATCCTAAATGGGGACAGGGGGCATGGGGGGGTATCTTCCCATCGAGGGTGGGGTGACACGGGGGGACACCCAGTCAAGGGCAGGGGGACACGGGGGGGACATTGCCACCAAGAGCTGGGGGACACCGCGGTGGGACATCCCTGCTGAGGGCTGCGGGACTGGAGGGGACACCCTAAGGGGAGCAGCGGGCACAGCGAGGGGACATCATCCCCCCGCGGGCGGAGGGACAAGGAGGGGACACGGAGCGGGGCCGGGCGGGGCAGGGGCGCTGCCGCCGTCCCGCCCCCGGTGCCCCCGGCCCTATAACGGGACGGGCAGCGCTGTCCCCCGGCCCGCGGTGCCGCCCCCGGCCCCGGCGCCCCCCGGCCGCTCCTTCACCATCGCCTCCCCCCCCAGCCGGCCCCGCCGCCGCTGCCGCCGCCCTGCGCCCCCGCCTGCGGGCTGTGCCGGTGTGCGGGGTGTCCCCGGTGTGTGGGGTGTGCCGGTGTGCGGGGTGTCCCCAATGTGCGGGGTGTCCCCGGTGTGCGGGGTGTCACAACATGCGGGGTGTCACAACGCGCGGGCTGTCCCAGTGTGCGGGCTGTGTCGGTGTGCGGGGTGTCCTCAATGTGCGGGGTGTCCCCAATGTGCGGGCTGTCCCCAATGTGCGGGGTGTCCCCGGTGTGCGGGGTGTCACAACATACGGGGTGTCACAACGCGCGGGCTGTCCCGGTCTGCGGGCTGTCCCGGTGTGCGGGCTGTGCCGGTGTGCGGGGTGTCCCCAATGTGCGGGGTGTGCCGGTGTGCGGGGTGTCCCCGGTGTGCGGGGTGTCCCCAATGTGCAGGCTGTGCCGGTGTGCAGGGTGTCCCCAGTGTGCGGGGTGTCCCTGCCTGGGCCACCCTCCTCGGGGCTACAGGTACCGCTCCCCAAACTGCACCGGGACCCTCTGCTGCTCGGGGACACCCCATGACGGGACCCTCCATTGCTTGGGGACACTCCACACCGGGACCCTCTGCTGCTCGGGGACACCCCATGACGGGACCCTCCATTGCTTGGGGACACCCTGCAGCAGGACCCCGGCCCACCCTCAAGGATGTGGGTCCTTCTCCCTCAGGGACACACCGGCATGGGACCCCGGCCCACCCCTGAGGGGGCTCCTTCTCCCTCGGGGACCCAGAGCCACCTCTCCTGGGGACACCCCGCAGTGGGGACCCCTTCCTGCCCCCACAGGGGTGACCCCCTCTCCCCACAGGGACCCACATCCTCCTCTGCTGGGGGACACCCCCCAGTGGGGACCTTCCTCCCTGGGGGGGCACGCACAAACGGAGACCCCCTTCCACCACTCCAAGGGGGGACCTTTTGGTCACCTCTCTGAACAGGGGATCCCTTTCATGGGGATCTCTTCCGAGGGATCCCCAGCCCCCTCTCCAGCAGGAATACCCCCAAATGGGGGCCTCCTTCCACCCCTTCAAGGGGGACCCTTGACTGCCTCTCCCAGGGACCCCTCTCCCCTTCCAGGAGGGTCCTGCCCTCCTCTCCCACGGGAATGTCTCAGAACAGGGCCTGAATCCACCTCTCCATGGGGCCATCTGCAAATGGGGATCTCCTTTCCCCTCTCCAAGGGGAGGGATCTCTTCCAGGACAATCCATGCCCATCTCTCTTGGGACACCTCCAAAAGGGACATCTCCAAATGTGGGGGTGCTCCTTCCACCTCTACATGGGAAATTCCCTCAAAGAGATGTTTTTCCATGAGGGGCCTGTGTCCACCTCTCCAAGATCCTCAGGAAATGGGGGGAACTCTTGAAAAAAACCTCTTTGAATGGGACAGCTCCAAATGGGAGGATTCCCTCTGCCTCTCCAGGAAAGAAGGACACACTAGAGGGGACCCCTCCAAGGGCTCCTCTCCACCTGACCCCTCTCTGTGTCACTCCAGGCTTCCTGATCTCCAAGTGCTGCTTCCCCCTCCTGGAAGGAGAGCCTGGCAAAGCCCAGCGAGCCCGGACCATGTTCAGCACGAGCAGCTGGCACGGCTGGAGCAGGAGCTCTGGTGGCAGCAGCAGCTGCTGGGGCAGGAGCGCTGCCTGCCCACGTCCTCTCTGCACCGAGGAGCAGCTGAGCCTGCCTGCTGCACCCTCCAGGAGCTCCAGGAGCTTCCCCAGGGAGCTGGGACATGTCCCCCAGGGAAATGGGATGTGTCCCCAGGGAGCTGGGATGTGTCCTCAGAGGGCTGGGACATGTCCCTCAAGGAGCTGGGATGTGTCCCTCAGGGAGCTGGGATGTGTCCTCAGAGGGCTGGGACATGTCCCTCAAGGAGCTGGGATGTGTCCCTCAGGGAGCTGGGATGTGTCCTCAGGGAGCTGGGATGTGTCCTCAGGGAGCTGGGATGTGTCCCCAGGAAGCTGCTGGGATGTGTCTCCCAGGGAGCTGGGATGTGTCCTCAGGGAGCTGGGATGTGTCCTCAGAGAGCTGGGACATGTCCCTCAAGGAGCTGGGATGTGTCCCTCAGGGAGCTGGGATGTGTCCCCAGGAAGCTGCTGGGATGTGTCTCCCAGGGAGCTGGGACGTGTCCCTCAGGGAGCTGGGATGTGTCCTTCAGGAGCTGGGATGTGTCCCTCAGGGAGCTGGGACGTGTCCCTCAGGGAGCTGGGATGTGTCCTTCAGGAGCTGGGATGTGTCCCTCAGGGAGCTGGGACGTGTCCCTCAGGGAGCTGGGACGTGTCCCCCAGGGAGCTCGGACATATCCCTCAGGGAAATGGGATGTGTCCCCAGGAAGCTGCTGGGATGTGTCCCTCAGCCTGGCACGGAGCCCAGGGTGCTGATTGCACAGAGTTTCAGTTAAAAGGTTGGTGGACCACAGGTGGGGAAACTGAGGCACGGCATGGCTGTCCCAGAGCCAGGAACTTGTGTCCCTCCTCAGGCTGGGCTCCAGCACTGGCAGGTCCAGCTCCTGGCGTGCAGGGAGCAGTTTTCCATCCTGTCAGGGATAGACAGGACACTGCCTGAGCCCAGGGGCCATGGAACAGCCAGGCTGGAGAGCCAAGCTCGACCCTTTCCTAAGGGGGAATTGTGGAATCTCCATCCTTGAAAGGGCTCAGAGACACGAGGGTGGCACCTGGGGACACAGTTCAGTGGTGAAGGTGGCAGTGCTGGTTAATGGTTAGGTTAATTACCTTTCCAGACTCAATGATTCCATGATTCTGTGATCCCAAGGTGAAAGTCTGGTTCCAAAACCGGAGGATCAAGTGGAGGAAACAAAGCCTGGGACAGCAACGAGCCAAACTGGCCAAAATGGGTTTGGGCACCCTGCAGAGAGCCCAGACTCACAGAGCCACCACGAGGAGGACAAGGACTGCCCAGCAGAGGCCGGGGACAGCCAGGAGGACACGTCCCTGTTCCCTGGCTCAGGGACAGCCCCTGCCCAGACTGTGACATGGAGCTGCTGAGCCACCACGGGCCCCTTGTGTGTACTATGGGATGTATCATAGCTGCAGTATCTAATATATACAGGATACACGGGGCACCCTGGGGCTTGGGGGTGAAATAAATTATTTATGCAACTCTTGGGCTTGCCTTTGCAGGAATAACCCCCATCCTGCAGGGCTTCTTCCTGGGATTTGACCCAGGGGAGTGGGAGCCACTGCAGCCTCAGCTCATCCCAGAGGTGCTGGGAGCTTGGAAATCTCCCAGCTCAGGAGCTTCACAGAGCCCCTGAATCCTGGAGAGTATCTAATATATACAGGATACACGGGGCACCCTGGGGCTTGGGGGTGAAATAAATTATTTATGCAACTCTTGGGCTTGCCTTTGCAGGAATAACCCCCATCCTGCAGGGCTTCTTCCTGGGATTTGATTCTTCTTCCTGGGGGAGTGGGAGCCACTGCAGCCTCAGCTCATCCCAGAGGTGCTGGGAGCTTGGAAATCTCCCAGCTCAGGAGCTTCAGAGAGCCCCTGAATCCTGGAGAGGCTCTGTTCATCACAACACCCTGCTCTGCCCACAGCTCATAAATCCCACCTGTGCTGCCTTCCTCTCCAGGCATTTAGAGCCAGGACAGCAGGGAAATGCACCTGGAGGCAGAGCTGGAGGGAGCTCTGTGACCCGAGTTCCTGGGGTGACAGCTGGGCAAGGATTAGCCAGGCTTTGATTTTCATTGCCTGGCTCTGCTTAGGCAGAGGTGGAGGTTTCAAATCCAGCAGTGTTGGGATGGACTCTGAGCAGGGGATGATCCAAAGGTGAGATCACGGGAGGCTGGGCAGCTCCTTGAAGGGTGCAAAGCAAGTGAGTACCTGGGATGTCCCAGAGGAGAGCAGCAGTGGGGACATGGGACACTCAGCTGGGCAGTGGCAGCTCCTGGAGCCGGGCTTTGTCCGTGTCCGGGTTGGGAGCTGGGGGAGGAAGAGCCTCAGGTGCAGGGTTTATTGGGGCAGGTGTGAAACGTGGGGCAAGGACAGGGGACATTTAAGGGGATAGTGCAAAGAGAAGGGATCAGTGCAAGGAGAAGGGGAATAGTGTAGGGAGAGGGGATGGTGCGGGGAAAAGGAGACGGTGCGGGGAAAAGGGGATGGTGTGGGGAAAAGGGGATGGTGCGGGGGAAAGGGGATGGTGCGGGGAAAAGGGGATGGTGCGGGGAAAATGGGATGGTGCGGGGAAAAGGGGACGGTGCAGGGAGAGGGGATGGTGCAGGGAGATGGGTCAGTATCAGCAGAAGGGGATGGTGCACGGGAGGAGGAATGACGCCTGGAAATGGGGATGCTGCGGGAGAAGGGGACAATATAAGAAGGGGACAATATAAGTGCGGGGAAAAGGGGATGGTGCGGGGAAAAGGGGACGGTGCGGGGAAAAGGGGACGGTGCAGGGAGAGGGGATGGTGCGGGGAGATGGGTCAATATCAGCAGAAGGGGATGGTGCACGGGAGGAGGAATGACGCCTGGAAATGGGGATGCTGCGGGAGAAGGGGACAATATAAGAAGGGGACAATATAAGAAGGGCAGTGCAAGGAGAGGGGGCGTGTGCGAGGGGGCTGGTGCAGGGAACGGGGGACAATGCGAGAAGGGGACAGTGCAAGCAGAGAGGGACAGTGCGGGGAGAGGGGCACGCTGTGACGGAAGCTGCCCTTTGTCCCGGCTGCTGCAGGGATTAGCCGGCTCATCTCAAAGAGCCCAAACTGTGCTAATGTCTTCACATGTCTGCCGGGAGCCCGGGCTGGGCGCGGGTTTAAGGCGCTAATCTCGCATGCCGGGGGCTCATTCCAATGAGCCCCGAGACAAGAGGGCTCACGGGGCCGCTCCGGTCCCGCCCGGCCGGGGGCTGAGCTGATTGTCCTTGTTCTCAGGACATCTTTAATCCCCGGGAGCTGGCGGGGCTCAGGGCCAGGCTCCTCCCGGGAGCAGTGGGGGACCCGACCCCGCTCCGGGGATGCTCCCGCAGGGTCTGCCCGCCTCGGCCCCCCTCTGTCCGAGCCGGGAATGATTTAATTAAAACCGCTGGGCTTGGTCGGGTTTTCAAAATGTACTTGTGTAAGAGACGGATTAAATCACATTCCTCTCACCTCGGGATTTGAGCGGGAGGTTTTTGTCATGGGGGGTGATAACCCCTGAGGGCTCGGGAGGGCTCCGTCCCCTCGGGACAGCTGAGTCACAGGGAATGCCATCCCTTGTCTTCCTCCCGGCCAGCGATTGACCCGTTCGCAGGTTCCTTGGGGTGGGGAAGGGACTGTGCGGGACAAAGCAGGGGATGAGGAGAGCCAAGCCCCAGCTCCGACCCGGATTGTGGGGTGCAGTTGATGGCCTGCAGAAAAGCTGGATTCATCCCGGTCGTTTTCTGTCCTGCTGAGCCCTGCCAGCCTGGGCAGAGGGTAGGAATGCAGCTTCCTTCCTCTCCAGTCCTGCTGTCTGCAGCCCAGCCCAGCTCCTGGCAGCTCCTCCGGGGCACGCGGATTGGGATCGAGTCTGGGCACTGTGATTTGGCACTCTGGAAAATAAGGGAGAGAGATGCTTGGGAAGGTCTCGGGCAGGATCGATCCCCTTGGGGCAGAGCCTTGGACCTCTCATCCCGCAGGAAATCTGTGTATAAAAGAGTTAGAATAGAGAATAAGAGCTGTGTGTCCTCACCCAAATCCCCCCACATCCCAAAGACCCTGCCACTCTCTTCCCCATCCATGGCTCCCAGAAACACGCTGGTTTTTCACCTGTCTGCAAAACCCGAGATGGCTTTCAGCGACACATAATTAAAAGGAAGTGAGAATTAAGCAGCTTTATTAAGGGGATAAAGGTTATGTGCCAAAGATGCAGCGCTGAGCCCTTCCCTTCTCCTCTCCTCTCCCCAGCGATAAGCGGCAGCTCTGAGGCAGGCAGGGCTGGGTGGAGGCTGACAGGGAGAGGCGTTCAGGTGTTCTGGGTGCTGACAGAGAGGTGTTCAGGTGTTCTGGGTGCTGACAGAGAGGTGTTCAGGTGTTCTGGGTGCTGACAGAGAGGTGTTCAGGTGCTCTGGATTCTCACACGGAGAGGCGTTCGGGTGTTCTGGGTGCTGACAGGTGTTCAGGTGTTCTGGATTCTCACAGGGAGAGGCGTTCAGGTGTTCTGCATTCTCACACGGAGAGGCGTTCAGGTGTTCTGCATTCTCACACGGAGAGGCGTTCAGGTGTTCTGCATTCTCACACGGAGAGGCGTTCAGGTGTTCTGGGTGATGACAGGTGTTCAGGTGTTCTGGATTGTCACAGGGAGAGGTGCTCAGGTGTTCTGGGTGCTGACAGAGAGGTGTTCAGGTGTTCTGGGTGCTGACAGAGAGGTGTTCAGGTGTTCTGGGTGCTGACAGAGAGGTGTTCAGGTGTTCTGGGTGCTGACAGAGAGGTGTTCAGGTGTTCTGGGTGCTGACAGAGAGGTGTTCAGGTGTTCTGGGTGCTGACAGAGAGGTGTTCAGGTGTTCTGGGTGCTGACAGAGAGGCGTTCAGGTGTTCTGGGTGCTGACAGAGAGGTGTTCAGGTGTTCTGGGTGCTGACAGAGAGGCGTTCAGGTGTTCTGGGTGCTGACAGAGAGGTGTTCAGGTGTTCTGGGTGCTGACAGAGAGGCGTTCAGGTGTTCTGGGTGCTGACAGAGAGGTGTTCAGGTGTTCTGGGTGCTGACAGAGAGAGGCGTTCGGGTGTTCCCCGAGGGACCGCGGTGGGCAGAGGGACGGGGGGTGATTGCCGGGAGTGCAGGGCGCTGCTGAAGAGATGCAAACCGGCTGGCTGAACGGCCGAACGGGGTGGGAGCGGGCTGGAGAGACTGCAGAGAGGCAAACCCGGCGGAGCTGAGCGCTCGGGCTCTCGGGGTGTCCCTGGCTGCCCCCCTTGGTGCTGGTGTGCAGGACGGGGCGTTTGGAGCAGCGGGACCCCCCTGGCCCTCCTGAGCCCCGGCTGCTCTGCAGGCACCCGGAGCGTCCCTTCCCCGGGCGGGGAGCGCCGTGTCCCCTTGGGAGGGGTCCCTCGGTGGGATTAGCGCGTCCCCAGCCGGGGCCGGGGTGCCGGGAGGGACCGGGAGGTTCAAGGCAAAGCCCGAGGCGGGCCGGGGGCGGCAGTGCGTGTTCCGGGCTCCATCCCCTCGTGTAATCTTGTTAAATGGTCAGGGAGCATTTCCCCTGCTTCTCCCTCCCCGCTAATTCCCGAGTGAAACATCAAATGAGTTTCCCGAGGCTGCTGGGCGGCTCTGCCCGGTTTCAGTGGGAATATAAAAAAGACATCATGAGCAAGGGAGGAAATCCCACTACATCCCCTATTTTCCAGACTGTCTGGGATGAATTTAGCCCAAGCTGCCTTGCACAGGGAGCAAAGCCATCACATTTTTACATTAAACTCTCCTGGATGCATGAAAATAAGGATGAAATAGAGTGACCTGCCTGGAAATGCAGCAGGGGAAGGGGTAAACTGAGGGTTCCCCTCTGGACTGAGCATTGTAGTGACCAAAATCTTCGGGTTTAAAAATCCTGGTTTAGACCAGTTCTGGTGAAATGAGCTGCTATGAAAAAGAGGAGGAAAAAAAAAAAATCACCATCTCCTTCTTTGCACACGGTTTGTGGCAAAAAATAACCCCCTTGTCCCTGTGGCACTGCCATCCCAGCATGGATGAGCCAGGATTTCCTGGTGGAACCTGGCACCAGACCCCCCCTGCCTGGTGTGATTTTATTGTAAAAGCTGAATAAATCATTCAGTCAAGTGATGTCTGCTGCTGTGGAATGAATTTGGGTGACCTTGGCACCATCTTTGCATAAAATCTGTTTGATTTGATTGTAAAAACGGATTAAATCTTTAAATAAGCGAGCGCTGATGCTGTGGGATGACTACGGAAGGTGTGGGACTGACGGGCAGATTTAGCTTCCCAACCCTGCTAAAACCTCGTCCTGGGGTTGATTTCGGCTGCGCAGCTCCCGTGCCTCAGTTTCCCCGCCGCAGGAGCGGGGTGAGCGGAGCCCCGGGCTCACGGGGCCGGGTGCGCCCCGCTCCCAGCCCGCACCCCGCGGAGAGCCGAGCCGGATCCGAGCCTTGGATCTGCCCCATCCTCCCCCCGCTGCATCTCTATTGATTTAATAAGATGGAGAGGAATTAACGGGGCCGGAGCATTGGAATAATGAAAGATGAACAAAGGGGCAGCGCTAGCAAAGATGCTGCCAGCTTTTAATGATGAGGCCGGGCAGATCCCCCGCCAGTTGTCCCTTTGGAGTGGCGATTAAGAACATACTGTTATTGTTAAGGCCGAGAGATAAATCCCTGCACCGTTTCTGATGTGATCAGCCGGGGCTTCTCCCTACAATTTGTGATCCTATTGTGGACGGTGTTTGCCCTGGGCAAGGAGAGTCTGGGAACCACTTATGAACCATCCTTTGGTCATTAGTCTCCTCATTAGGAGAGAACAATGTGGGAAAAAAAAAGATAATTGAAGGGAGCAGCGGGCTGATGGCGCACTCAGGCCCGGCCCAGCGCTGCCTCAGTGCTTAGTTTGTTTATAATTCCCAATTAATTTTAAATGCGCAGGTTTGGGATGCTCTCGACACCTGGAATTGCAGCCCCTCTGAGCAGGGGCTCCGGGGCTGTGCGTGACGGGAGGAGCACGGAGACTCTTGAGTATTAATTGATTTTGGGGGGTTCTCCCAGGCTTTGCCCTCAGCTGGATGCAGCCCCATGGAATCACGGAATTCTAGGCTTGGAAGGGACTTTCAAAGGTCATCCAGCCCGCGGGCCCAGCTCAGGCTCTCCAGGCACGCGGGGCTGGGAGGGACCCCAGGCAGCGCCGCGGGGCTGCAGCACGTCCCGCTCCCTCCCTCCACATCTGGCTGACATCGGGGGCCAGATGTGCACCGAGGAGCGCCACACGCAGAAGGAGCCCGCCGGCATCAGGGGTTTCTCGCCAAGGAAAAGCTGGGGCAGAATGCAGTCCTGGCTCCGGGGGCTGCCCGCGGCTCCCGCCTGGACATGCCCGGGTGATGAATCAGCCCCGGCTGGGGAGGAGGGGGAAAAGCCCTAATTCCTCAGGATGCTCGATATTATCAAGTGCTAATGAGGCCTGGATGGGGCTGAGGTGCTTTGCAGGCCATTATCCCAAATTAACCTGACAATGAAGCCGGGGAGCGGTGTCTGAGGGGCGGCTCGGGTGTGTATTGGCTGTCTGGGCTCGGCTCGGCTCGGCTCGGCTCGGCTCGGGGGCTGCTGTCCTCTGCCTCCCCGCACAAACCGAGGGCCTCGGGGATTGCGGGGGGAATCCTCCATTGCACGAGCACGGAATCACGGAATGCTGGGGCCGGAGGGGGCCTTGAGGACCATCTCGTTCCACCCCCTGCCATGGCAGGGACACGTGCCACTGTCCCAGGCTGCCCCAAACCCCGTCCAGCCTGGCCTGGGACATGTTGGGTCAGCCTGGGGAGGTTTGACAGGCAGGGGACAAAATGAGGTGACAAGGATGATGAGAACCGGCACAGACTCCTCTCCAGGCCAGCGTTTGGGATGACACTCTTCTGTGAAACGGGCATGTCCCCAAATTGTCCTGTCCATCCCATGCTCTACTGACACCGGGCTCTGGCAGGGTCCTTGGGGGTGGCCTTGCCCTTGTCACCTGGAACCCAGGCTCCCCTTGCTCCTGTCCTCACCAGTCTGGGGCTGTTGGTGGGACCCTGTGAGGTGCTGAGGATCCAGAAGGAGACTTGGATCCTCCTGCAGAGGGAGAGATGGGATTTACCAGGAGCAGTCAGCTCCAGCACCGTGTCTGCAGCTCCCCAGGGCCTGCCTGAGCGTGACAGAGCTGAGGCAGGGGGGTCCCTGTCACAGCAGGGTGACAGAGCTGAGGCAGGGGGGCTCCCTGTCACAGCAGGGTGACAGAGCTGAGGCAGGGGGGCTCCCTGGCTCTGTCACAGCAGGGTGACAGAGCTGAGGCAGGGGGGTCCTTGGATCCATGAGAGAGCAGGGTGACAGAGCTGAGGCAGGGTGACAGAGCTGAGGCAGGGGGCTCCCTGTCACAGCAGGGTGACAGAGCTGAGGCAGAGGGGTCCTTGGATCCATGAGAGAGCAGGGTGACAGAGCTGAGGCAGGGGGGATCCCTGTCACAGCAGGGTGACAGAGCTGAGGCAGGGGGGCTCCCTGTCACAGCAAGGTGACAGAGCTGAGGCAGGGGGGCTCCCTGGCTCCCTGTCACAGCAGGGTGACAGAGCTGAGGCAGGGGGGTCCCTGGATCCATGACACAGCAGGGTGACAGAGCTGAGGCAGGGGGGCTCCTTGGCTCCATGTCACAGCAGGGTGACAGAGCTGAGGCAGGGGGGGTCCTTGGCACCCACCTCCAGGTTCTCCCAGTGCACAGAGCACCCACAGCTATTGCTGTGAGCCAGAGGAATTTATCTTTTTTAGGTGTTATGGTGGAGGAATGGGAGCACATCTGTCATCCTCCTTGGAAAAAACCTGTGCTCCTCTTCCCACTGCAAAGAGGGATCCCCATTCCCCTCTCCTAGAGGATTCGGTGGGATCTGGTTTGGAAAGGGGCAAAGCACCAGCTCAAGGAGCCATGGGGCTGAGAACATTCCTAATTTCCCAATGCTGGTTCATGGATTATCATTTACTGTCCCTTTGGATTACCACAGGAGAAACCTCTGCAAAAATCTGATGTAAGGCCAAAACCTAGCGCTCACAGTCCCATTTTTAAGGCAATTTTCATTAAAAGACAGGAGCTCAGGATTTCAGCCCCCTCAGGTTGGCAGTGCTGGGCCATTTATTCCAATGAGCAGGAGCACCCTCCTGGCTCAGCAGCACAGGCAGCCTGGGATCCATCCTCTCCTGACTGCAGGGAGCCTGGGATCCATCCTCCCCTGACTGCAGGGAGCCTGGATCCATCCTCCCCTGACTGCAGGGAGCCTGGATCCATCCTCTCCTGACTGCAGGGATCCTGGATCCATCCTGCCCTGACTGCAGGGATCCTGGATCCATCCTCTCCTGACTGCAGGGAGCCTGGATCCATCCTCTCCTGACTGCAGGAGCTCTGGGAGCCTGGATCCATCCTCAGGGGCGATTGTGCTATTTAGGTCATGGGTTTGTGCAGACAACTTGCAGTACTTGCTTGCTAAGCGCTAAGCAAGCTGTATCCCATAATAATATTGTTCTATCATCTTTGTCTAAATGTGTGTTTAGAGGAGGAGTTGTTTGATTTTTGAAGGAAGAAAAAGGAAGAGAGAAAATGCCTACAGCATAATTAAAAAGTTGTTGCTCTAATTTTTCTCCTCACTTTAGAATCCTCTGTTGGCTTTAATTAAGTGCTTGAATTAAGATTGTAAGGCAAACACCATTTGATGTTTTTTTCTTTCTTTCTTTCTTTTTTTTTTTTTTTTAATGAATGCAAGCTCACTCACCAGGGGGGTTTCTCCTCAGGTGCTCGCTGCTCTAATATAGAAAATCCACATGGGCATCTCTGCAGGCAGTGTGCTTTCTTCCTGAGTGCTTGGGGGTTCCAAAGAGGTGCCTGTCCCTGCTGTCCCCAACTGTGTTGTGGGAAGACGTTGGCAATTCCGTGAGCATTTGAAGGATGTGTGCAGCGAGGAGGGACAGGGATCCTTGAAACCTCTGCAAAAATCTGATGTAAGGCCAAAACCTAGCGCTCACAGTCCCATTTTTAAGGCAATTTTCATTAAAAGACAGGAGCTCAGGATTTCAGCCCCCTCAGGTTGGCAGTGCTGGGCCATTTATTCCAATGAGCAGGAGCACCCTCCTGGCTCAGCAGCACAGGCAGCCTGGGATCCATCCTCTCCTGACTGCAGGGAGCCTGGGATCCATCCTCCCCGGACTGCAGGGAGCCTGGATCCATCCTCCCCTGACTGCAGGGAGCCTGGATCCATCCTCTCCTGACTGCAGGAGCTCTGGGAGCCTGGTTCCATCCTCTCCTGACTGCAAGAGCTCTGGGAGCCTGGATCCATCCTCCCCTGATTGCAGGGAGCCTGGATCCATCCTCTCCTGACTGCAGGAGCACTGGGATCCATTCTCTCCTCACTGCAGGAGCTCTGGGAGCCTGGATCCATCCTCCCCTGATTGCAGGGAGCCTGGATCCATTCTCTCCTGACTGCAGGAGCTCTGGGAGCCTGGATCCATCCCCTCCTCACTGCAGGGACGCTCCCGACCGATCCCTCCCGGCGGTGTTTCCCGCTGGCAGGAGCACTCACGCCTCGGATTACAGATGCACCGAATCCCCGTCACGTTTTCGCGTGTGCTTGCTGCGGGTTTGGGGAAATTTCCGCCTCCCCCTCGCCCCGCTGGGATGGGTTTGCGGCTGGGAGAGGGATGGAAATGGAGCCGGGCTCTCCCCACCGGCCGAGAGGCGAGGTGTGAAATTTCTCATGGGCAAACAAGTGAGAGCTGCGGGGTGCCCAGAAGAAGGGGGACAGAAAAGATGAAGCGGGGAGGGGGGGAATGAGGAGGAGGAGAGAAAGCAGCAGCCAGGGAGGAACAAAAATCCCTAAAGCACCAACCTGGATTGAAGAGTGGGGCGTTTTCTATGGGGGGATTGTAAAATGCGCTCTCTCTTTCCCCTTGGCAGGGGGAAAAAGGGCCCCCCCTCTATCTGATAGTCATTAGCATCAATTAGCCCCGTTTGAAGTAGGCAACATCTTTGTCTCTTTGCAAAAAAAGAAATAAAAAAACCTTTCAGGGAGCCCATAATAACATCTGGAGCAGGAGAGGCTGAACTGAGTTCCCCACTTTCATCTCTTGTCGAGGGACTTGGAATGTTAATGCAGCCTCATTCTTTAATGGAGTTATCAGGAAATGCTTTTCACCTCCTTCCCTTTGCTCAGGGGGGATGTTTACAAAGGGCTGGGGGCTTTTTGGGGGGCTTTTTGGGTTGTTGTTTTGTTGTTGGGATTTTTTTTACCCCTTCTCTAAGAAACTCCCCCTAAGAGATTCCCCCCCTTCACCTTTTATTTTCTACACTCTTGAAAAACAAAACAGGAATAAAATATAATGAATAGAAGATAGTGAATAAAATAAAATAAATAAAATAACCACCACCACCAGAAAAGCAAAGAGGATCAGATCCCATCCTTTCATGTTCCCTCTCTGGAGGGTCTGGGGCCGGTGGTTGGAGCTGGTGTGGGCAGGGGAGGTGGGGGGTCCTGGCCAGAGCCCCCCGCCCTGCCTGGCTGCTGGGTGCTACATTTCCCAAGTCATTACCAGCGGGTGAAAATTTCCAGCTTTCCCACCAAAATGCATTAGCTGAGCACACAGCACTAATGGGAAACAGGACGTGTCATTAGGCAGCGGCTGCGGCCCAGCTCCAGAAGGGAAGGGAAAAGTCAGCTGGGGTTTGCCTGCTGTGCATCCCTCGGTGCATCCTACGGGCTCCCTGTGCATCCCTGTGGCTCCCTGTCCATCCCAGGGGCTCCCTGTCCATCCCTGTGGCTCCCTGTGCACCCCAGGGGCTCCCTGTGCATCCTACGGGCTCCCTGTCCATCCCAGGGGCTCCCTGTCCATCCCAGGGGCTCCCTGTCCATCCCAGCAGCTCCCTGTCCATCCCAGGGGCTCCCTGTCCATCCCTGTGGCTCCCTGTGCATCCCAGCGGCTCCCCGTGCATCCCTGTGGCTCCCTGTCCATCCCTGTGGCTCCCTGTCCATCCCAGGGGCTCCCTGTGCATCCTACAGGCTCCCTGTCCATCCCAGGGGCTCCCTGTGCATCCCAGGGGCTCCCTGTCCATCCCAGGGGCTCCCTGTGCATCCCAGGGGCTCCCTGTCCATCCCAGGGGCTCCCTGTGCATCCCAGTGGCTCCCTGTCCATCCCAGGGGCTCTCTGTCCATCCCTGGATCTTCCTGTCTATCCCTGTGGTTCCCTCTGCATCTCTGTGGTTCCCTGTCCACCCCTATGGTTCCATGTCCATCCCTGTGTTTTCCCTTTCCACCCCAGGGGCTCCCTTTCCATCCCAGGGGCTCCCTGTCCATCCCTGTGGCTCCCTGTCCACCCCTGCAGGTCTCGGTCCTTTCCAGAGTCTCTCTGTCCATCCCTGTGGCTCCCTGTCCATCCCAGCAGCTGTCTGTCCGTCTGTCTGTCCACCCATCCTACCAGGGGGATCCATCAGCGTCCCTGCCCTGCCTGCAGCTCGCCCATCCCAACACCTCCAACACAGATCCTTTAATAACTGCAGCAGCTCCGACACTGCTTTCCCTGGGAATCACAGCACCAGTCAGGACTTATACCATGAGCAAAAATCATGAATTGATTTAATAACCTTTCAATAACCCTAAACCTCATCTAATGACACCCATGTTCAATCCCACACATCCTCTGTGCCAGCAAAGTCAGGAGCTGTGAATCTCCGAGGATGTTTTTTTTCCCAAGGTGACTCTTTTTGGGAGAGGCTTCAGCACTCTTCAGCCCAGCTTTGAACGTGTGATTCCAATTAAGGCCGTGGCTCCACGGCAGCAGGATCAGAGCTGCCTGTTTGGATAAGGAGCAATAAAGCAGCAGCTGTATTTATTCACTTATTTGGAAGCTGCTGGGGAACACAGGATGCTAAAAGGCAGGAAAAAAACGTGTTTTAAAGGCAAACTCCAGGGACTCTTTTGTCTCCTGTGGGCATCCTCCTCCCTGAGGATCCTGTAGCCATCACCAGGGTGCTTCCTCATGAGCAGGATAATCCTGCCTGTGTATTCCCATCTGCTTTGAAATGCTCAAAAATGCAGAGATGTTTATAATTATTTCTATGCATTGTGCAGGGAAAACAAACTTTCAATGGCATGAATGCCTGTTTAAGGCAGGATTTACTGGATATGGCCTGTGAGCCTGTGCATGCAAGGATGGTTAATGCCAGGTTATTAAACCACAGGGGATTTCTGCTCTGTGTTTATTAACCTGGAGACTCCGGGGTTCCTCTGTGTTTGTACACACCAGAGTGAATTTCCAGTGAGAATTTGGTGGGATTTGAGCAGGAATCCCACCTGGGAGAGGTGTCCGTGCCATCCACAGCTCTCCATCAGCCCATGTGGCTGTGCCCAGCTCCAAGGGTGTCACACAGGGATGGCACCAGCTCCATTCCCAGGGCACGGTCACCTCGGATCCTGTGCGAGCTCCTGAGGTGCTTGTCCCGTATCCCAGATATTCCCACACACCTGGACAGGTACAGACACATTCCCCTTGGCACAGGGGCACGGTGTGATGTGCTGGCACAGCCTGGGGTCCGCAGGCCGTGCCCTGACGAGGGTGGCCAGGAGATGGTGTGGGGGCTCCTGTGAGGCCTGGGGATGTCAGGAGGAGTTTGGGAATGGGACTGAGGGATATGTTTGTGTCCCTGTGGGTGTCCGAGGGGAAGGGATTGGTGCTGCTGTGAGGTGTCCATCGGGAAGGGGGTTAGGTGCTGTTCTGGATGTCTGAGGAAGGAACCATTATCCATTGGGCATCCCTGGGGAAGGAGGGAGTGCCAGTGTGATGGTCCATGGGCAAAGAGCACAGGTCACTGTAGGGGAAGATGCAGGGCAGGTGACACTGGAGGTGACAGCAGGAAAAGAAGTGTCCATGGGGTGCCAGGGCGGAAGGAGCAGTGTCTGTGGAGTGCTGCCATGGAATGGGAAGTGACTGTGGGGCTGTCTGTGGGAACAGGGGATCCGTGGGGCAGTCACTGTGGAAGCAGGGCTCGCCATGGGGGTGCTGGTGTGGAAGGAGAGGTGTCCACGGCGGACCCTGAGTGTAAGGAGGGTTTCCACGGCAGTGTCGGTGGGGAGGAAGAGGTGTCTGTGGGAACTGGGGTGTCCTTGGGGACGCTGATAGGGAAACAGGGGTGTGGGTGGCGGGACATCGGTAGGGACAGTAGGGTATTGGTGGGGAAGCAGGGGTGTCGGTGGGATGTCAGTATGGAAGCAGGGGTGTCGGTGGGATGTCAGTATGGAAGCAGGGGTGTCAGTGGGGAAGCAGGGGTGTCGGTGGGGAAGCAGGGGTGTCGGTAGAGGTGTTGCTGGCGGCCAGCGGGGTGTGTGCAGCCCCCGCCGCCCCCCCGCCGCCGCTTTGCATAGGAGCACGGCTGTCCCCGGCCCCCGCCCTCCATATAAGCGCCCTCCGGGGCGGCGGCGGCCGCACCGGCCCGGCCATGCTGCAGAGCCCGCCGTGCCCCCGGCCCGGGCCGCCGCCCCCCAAGACCCCGTTCCACATCGAAGCGCTGCTGGCCCGGGAGCCGCCGCGCC
>NW_024524289.1:88680-105858 GCF_017590135.1 Pyrgilauda ruficollis
GGCGGGGCTGGGGCCGCTGCCCGCGTGGGGCTGGCCCTGGCCCTGGCCCGGAGCAGGTGAGCGGGCTCCGGGAGCGGGGATGCGGCACCGGGACGGGATGCGGGACGGCGCGGCGGGCGCTCGGCCGGCAGCGCCCCGCTTTGGGGTCGGGGTCGGGGTCACCCCAAAGCTTCGCTCCCCGCTGCCGCGGTGGGTTCGTCCCTGCGGCCTCTGGAGCAGCCCCGAGCTGAAGCGCTGGGCTGCGGGACAGGGATCAGGGGAAGGGAAAACTTTCCTTGGAGTTTTTTCCCTCTCTGTAGGTGATCGATATAGCGAGACCAACAATTAACGGTTTATGCGGGGTTTTTTTGTTTATTTGTGTAATTTTTTTATATTGCGAGGCAGTTTGTAACACACCTGATGAGTTTGACAAAGAAAGAGCCTGTGGCTGATTCCTGAAGATGCTGCGGGATTTTACTAATCCATGATTCAGTCCCCAGTCCAGAACCTGTTGCAGAATATCCAAACTCATTGTTTGCATTTGAGATGGAGCCGAAACTTGGAATAGATTTAATAGTAAAGTGACAGAGCTAAAACCAGTATTGCAGCGCCTGGGCTAGTGGAAGGTGTCGGAGGTGGGAACCGGATGATCTTTAGGAGCTTTCTAACCCAAAGCAGTCTGTGATGCCATGAGATTTTACGGGTGACTTTACACACACCGGCATTTATTTCTCCTTTCATTTATCAAAAGGGCATTTCACTGCCAGAGTTTTAATGAAAAACTTGCTGTAATTTCCCAAAGCCTCGCTCCCAAAATTAATTTCTTGACCTCTGCTGCTGCGTGCGTCCCTCTTCTTCCAAATTTGCCCTCATCTCTCTCTAATTTTGCTTTCCCTGCAATTTTTCACTCACATAAGTGAAACTGACAAGTGGTTTGTGGCACTTGGCCCTCAAAACTTCATATTTTTAGTGCAGAAGCATCTAAGGAAAATGTTTTTGTTGACCTGTGGGTAGAATTTACACCGTGGTGATGGATGATACTGCCTGATCAGTCAAGATCTATTTTCACTGGAGCTTTATAAGGACAACGACCAAGTGATTTAAACAAAATATTTCTATTCAGACTATTTTTCTTGAAATTAAGTATTCCTTTTTAGCATTCAGAGCATGACTTTGTTGTTGTCCAGGTAAAACCTGCAGCCAGGTTTCCCTGTGTATAAAGAACTCCAGATTTGATCCCGATGCTACAATATTCAGACACCAAAAGTATTTGCTAATCGTTTATTAAGTACTTAGCACAACTATTTAATATATTATTTCTTTCACGAGACAGCATCTGCAGAATTGTGTTAATCTTTATATTGTACCAAACTTCCAGGTATGAAAACACAGTTAAACAATTTGCAGAGCGATTTCCACTCAGCGTTTCATGTTGGAAATTACACTTGCTATTATTCCAGTGTTAAAATAGAAACAAAAAGTGATGGGTGAAAAGATTTTAATGATGAAAATAGTTTAAAGTGCAATTACGGCTGTTAAGCTGTCAGGTCTCCGTCCCACAAATCCTTAAACACACGCAGAACTTGCACCCAATTAATGAAAATAAGTAGGTCAAGGTGCAGGTTTGTGCCTGGAGAACGTGACAAGATCAGTCATTAAAGAAGAGATAAGTAGCAGGTGTGAATGGGGGGATCATTATGCGCAGTATCTCCATGAAAGCTAGAGAAACCTGGCTTGCCACAATATTTTGGAACAGCAGAGATGGGGACCATGCATGGCCTGATCCTGCCAGTGCATTGTGTTTTCCACAGGAAAATCCCACCGGCTGTAATTATAAATAAAAAGTGGGTGATGTGGAAGCGAATCTGGCGCTGGAGAAGCCGTGGTGCCATCAGTGCTGGCCTTCCGTGGCTCCTGTGGCTCCAAAACCCTCCAGGCTGTGCTGTGAGCCCTGCAGGAGCTCTCCAGTGCAATCACTGCGCCTGGAATCACAGGGGCTGGGCTGGGAAGGGATTTTCACGGAGCTGCTCGGCAGTGAGCAGGGACATCAGCTGGAGCAGGGAGGATGAGGGGTTGGGCAAGACCTGCTCTCAGTCAGGTGCCAGTGGCAGTGCTGGTGTTGAATTGTATGTTAATTTATGCTAATTGCGGTTATCCTCAGGCCACAGCTGGAGAGCAGACAGGTCAGATACACTTGTTAGTCCTGCTAAATCATCGTCACCCCTGGAACAGAGGTGCACGATGTGGTCCTGCATGAGAGCTGGATCCTGGACACTGAGCCCGTGTGCCAAGGGAAGGGGAAAACCAGAGGCCAGTCTGGGCTCAACTTTGAACGTTTGTGATTTGGGGGTTCTTGAGACAGAGGTGGGATTTTTGTGTTCTGCAGCTCTTGATGAAATTGATTATCCTGTTACAAAGGTCCTGTGCAAAGGTCAAATCCTGCCCACCTCACGGAGTGCTGATTACTTTGGGTCTGGCTGCACGTCCAGGACTGTCCTTGGCGGACCCTGAGGGTAAAACCATGGAACAGGCCCTCAAAAGTTCTTCTACTCCAGCTTTTCATGGGGAAAGGAGTGTGGATGAGATTATCTGGGTAGGGACAAGGCAGGGACATCCCTGCTTGGTTCGGTGCTTTCTCCCAGCTCCTTTAGTGCATCTCCTTCAGTTTTTGCTGCTTTCTCACAGGTCTGGAGTTGTCCCACTGTGTCGGGACCAACCCGCTGGGTCCCCCTGGGCCTTGGAGGTCGGGGGGGCCCTGCAAGATGAAGAGAGTCCGCACAGTCTTCAAACCAGAGCAGTTGGAGCGGCTGGAGCAGGAGTTCCTCAAGCAGCAGTACATGGTGGGCACGGAGAGGGTGGACCTGGCTGCAACTCTGCATCTCACAGAGACCCAGGTAAGGGACGGGGAGCTGAGCTGGTGGAACTGATCCTGGGGCTGCTCTGTGCTGATGGTCCTGACCTTCCCACTGGGAGGAGGACACGGTGCAAAGTGACCCGTGGGACACCCTGCTGCCAGGTGACATCGAAGAGATGTGCCTGGAGATGAAGAGATGGTTTCTGGATAAGATTTCTGAATCCATGAAGTGGAACAAAAAGCATTCAGGAGCATAACCCTGCTGTGCTTTAGAGTTCGAGCTGGGCTGGTTGCTGTGTCTGCATTGTCACGATCCTCTGGAGACTGTTTCAAGTGTCCTTTTATGACACTGGATATAATTGTTTCACTGCTCTGCCCCCTGAGTTCCTGCTCCTCCCACTGTAAATTGCTTGTTTAGCGTGGAAAGGAGACAGGTGATCTTCCACAGTGGGATCTAAATTCAGCTGGGAAAAAGGGAGAGCAAACCAAGGCCAGTTCTGGGGGACAATGGATAATTATCGGGGGTCTCATCAATGCCCTGTGGCAACTGCAGTCCTGGGGATGGGTTCAGGGGCTCCTTAGGGAGCTGCTTCCTTCACTTCCCTGGCCAGAGCCTTCTCAGTGCAGCTGCACCCCCTTGCCCCCTGATCCTTTCCCATCACAGCTCTGTCCTCTGTCGTTTCACCTCCTCCTGTTCTCCTTCACTATTCCCTGAGGGAATAATGCACAATAATCCCCAATTTAAGGAACTCTGCTTTTTAACTGCTTTGAGCAGATAACTCAGGGATACCCACGTCAGAAGCACATGGACTGGAAAAGGGCTCCTGGAGCCCTTGGGTTAAGCTGTGGTGCCACTTCCCATCCAGGTCAAAGTCTGGTTCCAGAACCGGAGGATCAAGTGGAGGAAGCAGAGCATGGAGCAGAAGGCGGCAAAGCTGTCACAGTTCGGGGTGATCCAGCCTGCGAGCGCCGACTCCACCGACAGCAAGGACCACGAGGAGGACCCCGTGGACGTGGAGCTTTGAGCAGCCGAGGAGACCGGGCTGCTTTTCGGTGCCTGGGGACGTGTCTGGGCTGCTCTGGTCCAAGTGAGACTGATCTGAGAGCTGGAGCTACAGGACTAAACTGCAGCTGGCTGAAGGAACCTCCTGAATTTCTTTGGCTGAATTTCTTTGGCTGCTGTTTGGTAGCCAAGTGCTGTAATTCCTGGGCCTTCATCACTTGGTGGCAGGTGATCTCCTGTTTGCTCATGAAGCACCAGGGCACACAGTTTCCCAGAAAGGCTGGGGTGACAATCTGCTGGTTTCTCTGGTGTGGGGGTGACAATCAGAGGGTTACTCTGCTGCTGGGGTGACAATCACAGGGTGACTGATGCTGGGGTGACAATCAGAGAGTCTGATGCTGGGCAGGCAATAGGATCTGTCTCTGATGGCTCTGAGCACAAGGGCATTTAAAACCAGGGTCACTCATGTTATGTGTGGCTGTGTGCCCTGCCCACTTCTTCCTCTCAGCTTGACTCCCATGTTTGATGCTCAGGTCAGTCACAACCAGAATGGCCCAAAGCGGGAAGCCCTTTGCTGCCACACTCCTGGATGCGAGGAGCAGGGTCTGACCCTGCCCTGGAGCAGAAGTGCCTCCTCCCGGCAGTGCCTTGCTGTATCTGTGCCTTTTCCATGGCTCCCCAGAGCTGGCTCCAGCCCTGGGCGGTGTGTGTCCCCTGGCACTGCTGTCCTAGCCCAGGCTGGGTGTGTGTGTGTGTGTGTGCTGCTGCGGGGGGCCAGCCCAGGGCTGGAGCTGCAGGGCTGAAGCTGCAGTAAAAACGGTGTGTGTCCCCTGGCCCTGCTGTCCTAGCCCAGGGTGTGTGTGTGTGTGTGCTGCTGCAGAGAGCCAGCCCAGGGCTGGAGCTGCAGGGCTGGAGCTGCAGTAAAAAGCAGCTCCACACCTCAGCTGCTGCAGCAGACAGCCCCCTGCCCCGCGGCCAGATGTGCCACTGTGGCCCAGACACAGGCAGCTGCTCTGTTCTCTCCTCATTATCCCCTGGGACACAGCACCTGCAGCGCTCCCAGCACATCTGGAGCAGCCCAATGTGGTTAACAGCTGGATTTTTGGGGGTGGGGAGGGCTTTGGGGGGCCAGGACTAAGGACTCAGGCTGTCACCTTGCCTTCCCATGGCTGCCCATCAGCTCAGGATAATTTATTCCATCTCTTTCTGACCTAGAACACTGTATATCACTTTACTCTTACATTGTTATTTATAGAAATACCTTTTTTTTTATTTCTTGCCTTAATACGTGTCACTTATTTATTTGCTTTGTCTCTTGGTAAAAATTGAGTTAATTTTAAAAAGAGAGATGGAATGAGTATAAAAACAAAAACCAGATGGAAAAATTTCCAAGTACTCATTATAATTTTCAATTGAAATTAGTAGCAAAAAAAAAAAAAAAAACCAACCAAATATATTTTCATCTTTCTCAAAACAGACTGAGGGGTTTTTTTCTTAATAAACTATTTTGGACAAAATATATACTAAATATCTTTTTTTCAATTGATTGATGACCCCATATCAAAGTGGATGAAGGGAGTTACTCTCTCTGGGCTGGTTCCTGCTGAGATATAATTACATTTTCAGTAAGAGCAGTCATGCCTGGTGAGTATGGGGTGCTCAGGCTCCTGGAGAACAAGAACCTGTGTCTGCAGGTGGATGTGGCCAAACCTCTGCAGCTCCTGCTCTGCCAGCCTGAGGGGCTGGAGCGTGGTCAGGGCAGGGAATGGAGCTGGGAGGGGGCTGGAGAATCCCTGAGGAGCTGGAAGGGGCTGGAGAATTGCTGAGGAGCTGGGAAGGGGCTCAGCCTGGAGCACAGGAGGCTCAGGGGGCCCTTGTGGCTCTGCACAGCTCCTGCCAGGAGGGGACAGCCGGGGGGTCGGGCTCTGCTCCAGGGAACGTGTGGATGTGGCACTTGGAGACAAGGAAGAGGCTGGAAATCCCTCCAAGGTTATTGAGCCCAAGCTGTGCCCGATCCCCCCTTGTCCCCAGCCCGGGCTCTGAGTGCCACCACCAGCCCTTGCTTGGACATCTCAGGGGATGGGGACTACCAACCTCCCTGGGCAGCCCCTGCCAATGCGCATTCCACCCCTTTCCATGAAGAAATCTCTGAGGAAATGGCCTCAGGTTGTGACAGGGGAGGTTTATATTGATGATGGGGAAAATTCATTCACAGGAAGGGCTGTGCAGCCCCGGCACAGCTGCAGTGGTGGAAACCCCATCCCTGGAGGGGTTTAAAAGCCGTGTGGATGTGGCACTTGGAGACGTGGCTCAGTTGTGGCCTTGGCAGTGCCAGGGAACATTGGACTCGTTAGTCTTAGTGGGCTTTTCCCACATAAATATTCCATGAATCGCTGCGGATGTAATGGTGAGTGACGGCAGCACTGCCCTGCCTGTGCCTTGTCCTTGTGGTCCCTGCCATGGGCTCAGTGTGATGGAGCACAGCCTGCGCTGGCTCCACCAGCCCTGGATCCCACAGCACGGCCAGGGGACGTGGCCCTGGCAGCCTGTTTGTCCCTTGTCCCCCGGCCGGTGGCCGGAGCAG
Organism: Pyrgilauda ruficollis; assembly: GCF_017590135.1. Lineage (NCBI taxonomy): Eukaryota > Metazoa > Chordata > Aves > Passeriformes > Passeridae > Pyrgilauda > Pyrgilauda ruficollis. Next base: position 95,101 of record NW_024524289.1, read on the forward strand.
TGCCCATCCCTGCGGCCATGCCGTGGGCCAGCGGCCACTCGTGAGGCCGTGCTCCAGCTGCCGGCCCGGGCACGGAGGTGGCAGCTCCCGCCTTGTCACCCGGTGTCGTGTCCCCGCCACAAGCCGACAGTGACATCTAGTGACACCAAAGCACTGCCCAAAGCCCCGAACACGGAATCGTGCTGAATTCCCAACCCTGCTCCCGCCGCCCGGCCAGCGACGAGCGGGGCTGAGCCGTCAACTAGTAAATACAACCAAACACGCATTTCCGTGGACTCCAAGGCTTTGCAGCCCCCCATGCAGGAGGAAGCCAGGACAGAGTGGCCACAGTAGCGTGTTTTGAAGGCTTTTTTGGGGGAAGTCGGGCCACTTCGGGTGCGCAGGGCAGCGGGCGACGCCTCCTCTTTCCAGGAGGGGAGACCTCAAGTGAGGGGGGAACTTGTGCCTGACAGGGCTGTGACGGCTATTCCCCTATCGTTAAATAATAATAACTGACTGGGGAGAGGCAGCAAACTCCTGTACGATTTGGGGTGGCAGCGGCAGCGCCCCGGCCCCGTTTTGGGGTGTTTTGGCGGTGTTTTGGGGTGTTTTGGCGGTGTTTTCAGACGCTGTGGAAGGGGGGCCAAGATGGCTGCCGGCCCCCGCGCCCCGCGGCTGAGGGGGGCGATGGCGAGCGCGGACCCCTGAGGGGCGCAGGGGGCGGAGGAAGAGGAGGAGGAGGAGGAAGAGGAAGAGGCGCTGCCCGGCGGGTCAGGGCGGGGAAGTCGCCGCCCGAAGATGGCGGCCGCGGCGGGGCCACACGCCGGGGCTGCGGCGGAGGCGCGGTTCATCAGCAGCGCCAAGGTGAGCAGCCCGCGGTCTCCCCTCCGTGAGGGGCCCTCCCTTCCCGCCCTGCCCGGCGGGCACAGCGAGTAGAAGCCCGCAGGGATGGAGGGCATGGAGGGATTCCCTCAGCTCCCGGGTATGACTCGGCTTCGGGCGCGTCCCTGACCCGCGGCTGTCCCTCGGCAGGGAAAGGGCTTGTTCGCCACCAGAAACATCCGCAAAGGGGAAACAGTGTTCGTGGAGAGGCCGGTGGTGTCATCCCAGTTCCTCTGGAATGCCCTGTACAACTACCGAGGTGAGCGGCTGGTGCTGGTAGCACGTCCCCATCCCTGTCGCGGTGGGGTGGCCGCGGGACCGCAGAGGTACCGAGGGAAGGGTTTGGGTTTGGCTTAGCACCTCTAGAAAGGTGGCCCTGCTGCTTTTTCTGCCTTTGCACCAAACTGTTGACAAGTTCAGATGCCGTCTGAGGAATGGTGACTTCCGTCAGCTCTGGAGGAATGTGCCAGGTGCCACCATAGAATCTTGGAATGGGTTGGGTTGGAAGGGGCCTTAAAGATCATATTCCATCCCTAGCATGGGCAGGGACGCCTTGCCCTAGCCCAGGTTGCTCCAAACCCCATCCCCTTGTTCCTCTCTGGTGTTGGTACCACTTGTGTTGCTTTGCCCTGGGTTCTGGTCCCTTTGCTTTCCAAAGGCTTTTCTGTGCCATCCATCCCTCCATCCCTCCATCCCTCCATCCCTCCACCCTTCCTGTGTCCCACAGCCTGTGATCACTGCCTGCGGGCGCTGGAGACGGCGGAGGAGAACGCCCAGCGCCTGCTGGGGAGCAGCTCGCTGGTGCTGCCTCACCCGGAGCAGTGCAGCATCCGGAAAGACCTGCACCAGCAGTGTCCCCGCTGCCAGGTACGGGACTGCCAGGAGGGACCGTGCTCTCCTTGGGATCCTTGAGTCCTTCCCATCCAGCCGGGCTCTTGCGCTGTCTGCCTTTCCATGCTGTGGGCCAAAGAGCCAGGGCTCTGCTGGTCAGGGAGGGGGCACAGCTGGCTCAAGGGGCCCCTTTCCTGCTGCCACAGCCAACGCCAGCGCTGTCCCCTCGCTCTAGGTGACGTACTGCAGTGCAGAATGCAGGCAGGCAGCTCTGGAGCAGTACCACCAGGTGCTCTGCCTCGGCCCGTCCCGGGACGACCCCACGCACCCCCTCAACAAGCTGCAGGAGGCATGGAGGTAGGGCCTGACCCGCCTGTGGCTCCACGGGCAAGGGATGTGGCTCTCCTGGGCTGGCTCCTTGCTGTGCATCCCTGCACAAGGTGGCTGGAGGGTGGGGGTGGCCGTGGGACACTGCCCAGCTCTTTCTCCTGGTGGGCTGTTGTGATGTTGGCAGCCCAGGGGTTTGGACACACAGCTGAGCACTCCTTATTTTTCTCCCAGTAAAGAGCTACAAAGTGCTGAGCTATGCACATCCCTCACTCCTGCGGTTTTATGGTGCTCCTGCAGATCTCCAGCCTCTGGGAGATCCTCCTTGTGGCATCTCATGGGCCCATTTCTGTCCCTGCTTTCAAAAAAAAAAAATGGTTCCAGAGGGGATAAGCAACATCCCTGACCCAAATCTTGTCCCAAGCCCCAGCAGAGTGAGGAGGGTGAAGGGGGATTGTTTGTATGGGTGGAGCAGGAAGGTGGGTGCAGGTTTCTCCCCACACAGCAATGCTGCACTGACTCCTTTGGTGTGCTGGATCAGTGCAGGCCTGTCCACACCTATGGCAGCTCTTCTGCCTCCCTCCAGCTTTTCATTCCCGTGCCAGTCGTGATCTGCTCATCTCTTCTCCATTTTAATCCCACAGAAACATGCATTATCCCCCAGAGACCTCCAGCATCATGCTGATGGCCAGGATGGTTGCCACCATCAAACAGGTATACTGGTGGTTTTGTTATCCCATTGTGGATGTTATTCCCAAGGCTCTGTTCCTTGGCCTGGCTTTCTCAGCATTTATTCTGACAATCCTCCCTCTGTCTGTGCTGGGGAGGAGAGAGGTGTTGGTGCAATGCCTCTGCTTGATTCTTTTGTCAGGCTAAAGACAAGGAGTGGTGGATCAAGGCCTTCTCCCAGTTCTGCAACAAGACAGCAAATGAAGAAGAGGAGATTGTGCACAAGCTGCTGGGGGACAAATTTAAGGTAAGACCTAGCAGCTCTTCAATCCTTGAGCCTTCCTTCTCCTTCCTGTGTCTGAGCCCAGAGATGCAAAGGCCTCATTACAGCAGGGCTAGAAAACACTGGAAACTCCAGGCTAAAAGGGAGGGCCCTGACAGTGAGGAAGTGGTTGCTTAGGGGATTTTGGCCTTGTGATGCTTTCATGGGATATGCTGCTCCTTCCCGTGGGGGAGATGTTCCTGCTGTGGGCTGGGACAGCGTGATATTTAGCTGCTGAGTGGGTGGCTTTTGCTGCTAAAATGGGTGGATTGCACAGCTGTGAGGGCAGCAGCCTCCAGCCATGCAGGGCAGGCCAGGCAGCCCAAGTCCTTCTGGAGCCTCTGGCCTGGGCTGGGCTCAGCCTCAGCCCGGGGCTGGCACCCACAGCACCCCCACCCTGACCATGCTCTGTGTCCTGCCAGGGCCAGCTGGAGCTGCTGCGCTTGCTCTTCACCGAAGCCCTTTATGATGAATATCTCAGCAGGGTGAGTGGATCTGCCTCCCAGATAGCCCAGGATTGGCCAGGGCTTTCCCTGGGACTCTGCTGGTTCCTTGCTTCCCCCAAAGCTCCCTGTGGCATTTGAAGCATTGCAATGAGGTGATTCTGCAGGCTGCCTGGCCTCAGGTCCTTTGTCTGTCCCTCTTGCAGTGGTTCACTCCAGAAGGTTTTCGATCCCTCTTTGCCCTCGTCGGGACCAATGGCCAAGGCATAGGAACCAGGTAATGGGGCTTTGTGGGTGCTCCTTGCAGGCAGTGGAGATGTGGGATGTGAATGGCTGGGTGAGGCAGACTTAAACAAACCTTCATCTTGGCTGTGTCCAACCCTTTCACATCCCTCTGCCAGACCTTGGCTGCTCAGAGTCACCTTGGATCTCCTCTGTGAGGTCTCACTGTGTGCTGAGAGCACTGTGGGACTGTAAAAATGTCCTGTTTCTGACAGCACTGTGGCACTGTGACAGTGTCCCACTGCTCCCCAGCACTGTGACATGTGTGACATGTCCTGTTTCCCCAGCTCCCTGAGCCAGTGGGTACACGCGTGCGATGCGCTGGACCTGCCCATGCTGCAGCGGGAGGAGCTGGACGCCTTCATCGACCAGCTCTACAAGGACATTGAGAAGGGTGAGGCTCTGGGAGTGCAGGGACAGGGCAGGCAGCCTCGGGATATGAATGCTTGTCCTCCATCCCCTGCCAGTGGGAGGGAAAGTCTCTTGGGAAATCACCCTGCAGCACCCAGGCCGTGCTGGCTGTGGGTGTTCTGTGTTGATGGATGTTCCTTCGTGCTTGTGTGTGGAAGAGCTGGAATGGACCATGCCAAGCTCTAACGCCTCTCTCTGTGCTGCAGAGTCGGGAGAGTTCCTCAACTGCGAGGGATCAGGGCTCTACGTGCTGCAGAGCTGCTGTAAGTAACACAAGGAGTGGGAGGAAAACCAGTAGTGAGGAGGGAAATGTCCTGTGCTAGGCTGGCTCACCTCTTCCTCTGGAGAAAGGGGTTTGTACTTGCCATCTGTGGGATGGGGTGGATGGGATGGGTACTGCTCTCAGTGTTCCCTGGCACTTTGCCCAGCTGTGGAATGGCCAGCCCTGCCTAGGATGCACTCAGATGCACTCAGATATGATGTGGTTCCAGGAGTCACTCAGGCATTTAGCAGAGATTGTATTGCCCATAGGTAACCACAGTTGCATCCCCAATGCTGAGACATCCTTCCCAGAAAACAACTTCCTCCTGCATCTCACTGCTCTGGAGGACATCGAAGCAGGAGAGGTGAGACATCAGGGCTTGGGTCGACCTGAGGCATCACCTTGGCATCATCCCTGTGTCCCCTGCATCCTCCATGGACCCCAACCCCAAAACCTCCTGTGTCCTGTATCATCTTGGCAGAGGAATCCAGTCCCTATCCCGTGTAGGGGCTGCCAGACCCCCTGTTTCTGCCTGATTCTGAGAGGGACTGGGGCAAATCCTGCTGCTTTGGGATCATGGGGAGCCATTCTGAGCCCAGCCCATTTCTGTTTGCTGCCAGGAAATCTGCATCAGTTACTTAGATTGCTGTCAGAGGGAGCGGAGCAGACACAGCCGCAACAAGATACTCAGGTAGGGGCTGCCTGGAGCTACCTGGGGGGGCCTCACACCCCTTGACACCCCAAACAGTCCTTCAGGGCAGCACCCCCACCCCGGGGCTGTGTGTGCCTTGGGGTGTGGCTGTGCACAGGCTGCTGTGAACTTCAGTGGGCTTGTGGCAGGGGGTGTGTGCAGCCCGTGGTGTTTCTGGTGCTTCAGGCTCCTTGTAATGTGTTGTAGGATTTGGGTTCCCCTCTCTCTCTGCAGGCTTACACCTGCAGACCCTTCCTTTTCCTTCTCTGTCCTTCAAGGGTAGAAGTTGCTGCTGGGGGTCACTGTCCCCTGTCCCATCACCCCTGTGGGGCTCAGAAATCCCCCTCTGCACCCGGGGTACCTTTACCCTGCCTGAGCCAGCAGGATGGACCCCCCAAACTCCTGGGTCTGACACGTTTAGCCCCTTCCTGGCTGTTCTCTTCCCGACCCCTGCCCAGCAGCAGTGTGGGAGTGTACCTGTCTCCACACCATCCCTCTGTCTCCTGCCTGCCCACCTGCCAGGGAGAACTACTTGTTCACCTGCTCGTGTCCCAAGTGCCTCGCGCAAGCCGACGACGCCGACGTGACGTCGGACGAAGAGGAGGAGGGCGAAGGAGAGACGGACGATGCAGAGCTGGAGGATGAGATGACTGATGTGTGATCCTGGTCCCGGGCGAGAGGAGAGGGAAGGGATGGGACGGGAAGGGAAGAGCCTGGAGGCTCCTCCAAGAGGCAGCAGCTTTAATTTAGAACAGGGTTGTGTTGTGGGGTCGGGTGGGCACCGCGTGCCGAGGTGCCGGAGCGGGGCAGCCGGGAGCCGGAGGCAGGCCCTGCTCCCACCTGTCCGTGTTGTCCCTGTGCGTGTGTGTGTGTGTGTCAGGCTGTCCCTGTCCTCCCTGCGAGGACAAGCTGTGAGCCGGTGGCCCTCCAGCACATCCCAGTTCCCGGTGGGGCTGGCTGGTGCTTGCAGGGGAGGCTGGAGGAGAGTGGGATCCAGCCAGCCCCTGGGACACCACGCTGTCACCTGTGAGGTCTCTCTGCTGTGTCTGTGCAGGCTGTGGATGTGGAGGAGCTTGTCCTTCCCACCCTGCAGGGACGAGGGCAATGTGTGTGTGTGTCCGTGTGTCTGTGCACGAGGGTACTATTTAATGTCTATATTAGCACTATCTACACCCTATGGAGCTGGGGCCCTTATATATCCTCATTCCATGCCTTGGCCAGCAGTGAGGGGCAGCAGGATCTTGCAGGGGATGCCCTGGAGAGTGGCCCAGAGCTCGAGTCCAGAGGGAGAGCAGAGCAGACCCTGCAGACCTCCTTCCCAGCTCAGCCCATCCTTCCTGTGACACAGAGCCCCGGGCAGAGACTGCAGGAGTGTGTGGGGATGGAGAATGGCCAGGAGATGGCATGGGCTGTGGTGTCATCCCAAACCCAGAAGACACTTAGGGTTCTGTAGGGAGGGAGTTGTCCCTCCCTTCAGCTGGCCGTGGGACAAGGATGTGCCCGGGGATGCAGCAAGTATGCTCCCACATGGAGATGTACCAGCACAGAGTGGCCCCACTGGACGTCCCCTTGTCATCCATCCCATGTGCCACCCTCAAGGCCACACCATGCAGCAGTGTCCCTGTGTGCAGACCATGTGGCTGGAGAGACCACGGCTCCAAGTGAGACAGGCAGCAGGTCAGGGATGCACCCAGGGTTATTTCCTTCCTTCACGGATTTTGGGGAGTTGTGTTCCTGCCGCCGTGGCAGCTGGATTGTGGGACTGAGGGTGGCACACCTGTGGCACTGCCATCACCGCCAGCCCTGCCTCCCACTGCTTGTCCCCGGCCGTCCCGGAGCCACATCCCCTTCAGTGTTCCTAATAAATCAAGACTGGTGACAGCTGGGGGCCTGTGCTTTGTATTGCTGGGTGCTGAGTGTGCTGTGACCCAGGGGCTGCTCCTGTGGGGACACAGGGCTGAGGGAACCTGTGCAAGTGTGGGCTCTGGATCTGTGACCAGCCCACCCCTGCTGGAGCCTATGTCCCATGCGGCTCTGACTGAGCCCTGCCCCAGCTGCAGGAGGTATTTGGAGAATTTTACTGGGAAAAAAATTGAGGATGAGATTTATCCCAACATCTGCTGACTGCTGGAAATAAAAGAGAAACTTCCTTTCTCTAAAACTTACTCAGACTTCATTAGCTCAGACAAAAATATACAGACATCAGGTGAGCCGTGCTGGTACAGACCAAGCCTGTATCGCTCTCCCCCCATCCCGGCCAGTCCTGCATCCCTCCAAATCAGCAGCACAATGTCAAATGTTTCCAGGGAAGTGCTGGCCTGCTCTGGGCCCTCACCTCCCTCCCACACAGTCACAGCTCGGTGCCTGGCTCAAGGTTCCCCCTGGCACTGGTGTTTGCCCTTGGCCACGCACCGGTGCCAGCAGAAAGATCTCCCTGTGGCCGAATCCAGCGGGATCTCTGGAGCATGTTGGGATCCTTTCCTCAAACCTGGTCCTTAGGGCAAGATCCTGGGATGCACCAGGAAGTCCTCGATCCACCACAGCCTTTAGCTGCTACCAGAAGGTCCAGGGGGGCTGCATCATCTCGTAGGTGGGAATGCTGGTGACGTTGACAGGAATGGAGATGACGGCCCAGGGGAGCCCGTGCTGCTCCAGGGAGCGCCTGATCATGTACCTGGGGGCATGGAGGGGTGACAGCTGTTCCCAAGCTGCCAGGGCTGGGAGAGTGCAGCCAGACCCCAGCACAAACCACAACCCAGCTCCAGCTGCCTGCTCACCAGGACTGAATCCATGCCAAATGTGGCTCCCAAAGCCCGGCAGGGCCACCTGGGACCTCCCTGCCGAGAGGGACAAGGCTGTCCCTCGGCCATTCCCGTGAGCTGTCCCACCCTGGGAAGGCAGCCCGGGCACGTACCCGTCCCTGCCCAGCAGGAAGAGCGCGGGGATGTCGGCCGTGCGCCGGGAGCTGTCCTGGATCATCTCGATGTAGAAGCTGTCATTGTCATAGGCGTTGTCAGCGATGATGACGGCCCGCCCGCCGTGCTCCTGGATCACTCGTGTCTTGGACAGGAACGAGCAGCCCCTGTGGCACAGAGGGACCACACTGTCACCAGCTGCGGTGGCCACAGGTAGCTCCAGAGCCTGGAGACAGCCAAACTAGGGATTGTCTCCCTGATTCCACACCTCCTCCAAACCCTGCTCCTCTGAGTCTGATTTTAGGTACAAGCCACCCACACTCCTAAAAGAAATGACATAAAATGAAATTCGGAATGGTTTGGGTTGGCAGAGACCTTAAAGCTCATTCAGTGCCACCCCTGCCATGGCAGGACACTTTCCACTGTCCCAGGGTGCTCCAAGCCCCAGTGTCCAGCCTGGCCTTGGACACCTCCAGGTATATGAGGCATCCACAGTTTCTTTGGGCAACCTGTTGCCAGGGCCTCACCACTCACGGAGAAGAGTTTCTTTGCCACTGTCTAATCTAAACCTACTCTCTCAGTCTGAACCCAGACAGCATTTTTTCTACCTTTCCACAGGCTGAAAAATACAAGATGCAATTCTCCAGGCTAGGAACACCCTCACATTTTCCTGGTTTATCTATGTGGGGAAAGGCACAGGATGAGTCTGGAGGCGATGGGGAGATGTGGCCTGCTCTCCCCTCCTGCCCAGCAGGGTCCCCCAGCAGCTGCCATGATGCCAGACGTACCCCCTCTCCACCAAGGCGATCTGGTCCTGGATGAAGACCCCATTGTTCAGCTCTCCACAGGCCTCCGGGGGATCGGCCGGCACCAGGTGGATCTGGTCGTACCTTGTGTTCTCCGAGGAGACAGGCAGGGGTGAGCCGGGGCTGGAGCTGCTCCCCCGCCCCAGCCCTGCCCATCCCTCGGGGGGCTGCTTGGGGGAGATTTTGGGCCCCCAGGTTCAGGGACGCTCAGACCCAGCCCTGGGGCCAGTCCCCACCTCTGGAATCCTGCTGAGGCCAAGGACGCTTGTGGAAGAGCAATGAGCTCCATTTTAACGAAAACCCCAAAGCACCGAGTCCCACCAAGGAGCAGTACTGGGATGGAGGGACCCAAAGTGGCAAATTCAGTGTTTAATACTTACAAACACACCACCGAAATCCTTGGCTGGGGTGGCAGTGAAGATGTAGCGGATGTCTCCGGGGCTCAGCACTTGGAAGTACAAATACTCATGGATGCGTAATCCTGGGGGTGAAAGGACAGAGCTGAGGCAAGGGAAACTAAGAGCAAAGTCCCTGAAAAAAGGGGAAAAGTCCCAGTTATCACTGCTGAACCACAGAGAACAGGCCCTCCAGCAGTGCCAAACCCTGACTGGGCTCAGGACTCAAAATGCCCCAAAGGTTTTGGGGTGTTCCAAGGGCAGATGTGGCAGTTCCCAGGGGCTGAGAGGGGATGGGGGCGAGAAAAGCACTGGGACTGGGGTGCTAAAGGGAAAACGCAGCTGGACCATGGAGGGGAGAGGGGTGCTAGGCACCCAGACCGAGGGGAACACAGGGGAAACCCACCAGGATCACAAAGGGGAGTGAAAATGAACTTGGATTAGGATGCAGCAGGAAATGCACTGGAGCTGGGGCGCAGTGATGGGAAATGTACCTGGGTCAGAGGGGAAACCCAAGGGGCTCAGAGCCCCCGAGAGGAAATGCTGCTGGACTGGGGTGCTGGGTGGGCAAATGCAACTAGATCGAGCTGCACCGAGGGAATTGCACCAGCACGGGATGCAGGAGGGGAAATGCACCCACGTAGGGATGCAGGAAAGGAAATGCATCCGGATTGGGGTGCAAGAGGCGAAATGCACCCGGATCGGGATGTAGGAGGAGAAACGCGGTTAGGTGGGGGCACACCGAGGGGAAATGTTCCCGAAATCCGATACGGGTACAGGAGAGGAACCGCAGCGGGCCAGGAGGGGAAACACACCGGGAGAGAGACAGGAGGGAAAATACACCGGGATACAGGCACAGGAGGGGAAACACACCGGGATACAGACACAGGAGGGGAAATACACCGGGAGAGAGACAGGAGGGGAAATACACCGGGATAGACAAACAGGAGGGGAAATACAGTACACCGGGATCACGGTGCGCCGAGCGGGGAGGCCGCCGGCCCGGGATGCCTGGGGCGTGTGCGCGGTCCGGGTGCGGGGCCCGGTGGTGGCGGCGCGGCCCGGGCGCTGTCCCCGCTCCGTGTCCCCTCCGTCCCTCACTCACCGCGGGCCGGCCAGCAGCAGACGCCGAGCCAGAGCCAGAGCCAGAGCAGCATGGCTGCGCCACGCCCCGCCCACCGGCCCGCCCCGCGCTCCCCATTGGCGGATGATCTTACCGCTCTCCTGCCTATTGGTCTGCGCCGCCATCAATCACGCGCGAGCCGGCGCGGGCAGCTCGCTGTCACCGCGGCGCTCGCTGCCAAATAGTGCTCCATTCCATTTCCGCACTCTGCGAGCCCTCTTCCCTCCCTGCCAAATTGTGCGCCCACCCCCGGCCCGCCCCCGGGAAGGTTCTGGGCGTGCGCGGTGCATTGTGGGGGCCGGGAGCGAGCAGCCGCCGCGATGATGGTGAGTGAGTGCCCCGCGCCATCCGCCGCCATCCGCCGCCATCCCCCGCCATCCCCGCGTCCCGCCGCGCTGCCCGGGCCGCAGGGCCCCCGCC
>NW_024524289.1:106164-116818 GCF_017590135.1 Pyrgilauda ruficollis
CCCGGCGCGCAGGCCTGGCGGTAGCCGGGCAGTGCCGCGGCCGCGCCCGCCGGAGCCGGGCTGCGCTGGCTGCCGGGGATGGCAGCGGGCAGCCCCGAGCTCCGTCCCGCTCCGCAGCCTCCGCCCGGCCCGGCCCGGCCCGGCTCGGCCCCGCGGTGATGCGGGAGGTGTGTCCAGCCTGCTGTCCCCGGGGACAAGCGGCTCCTTTTCCCTCGCGGTTCCTGCTCTGCTGGGTGTGGACGAAAGCTGTGCGTTTCCTTCCACAGAATCTTCCCAGGTTTCGGGGATCACAGGATAGTCAGGGCGGGAGATCACTCCGTTCAGCCCCCTGCCCAGGCAGGTGGCACAGGGACGTGTCCAGGTGGGTTTGGGATGCCTCCGGGGACACTCCAGGCCCTCCCTGTGCAGCTGTCCCAGGGCTCTGTCACCCTCCACGGCAAGAAGTTCTTCCTCATGTTGAGGTGAAACTTCCTGTGTTTTATGTCCTGTTACTGGGCATCACCAAAAGTCTGGCACCAACCTCTTGGCACTGCCTCGGAGAGATTTGAATGGATTGATGGGATCCCTCTCAGCATTCCCTTCTGCAGCCTAAGCAGGCCCAGCTCCTCATGGGAGAGATGCTCTGAGCCAAAGGATGTTCTTTGTGCCCATCACTGAACCCTCTGCAGCAGCTCCTTCTCTTGTGCCTGTGACCCCTCGGTGCACCAAGCACAGCTTAGTTCTGCTCTGTGCCTGCTGGCAGCTGTTCTGAGCCAGCGCATCCCAGATTTGGGCAGTGTTTGGGCTTTGCCTGAGCTCTGCCTGTGGGATGGTTGCAGCACTCGTGGAATGGTTTGGGTTGGAGAGACCTTAAATCCCACCCAGTGCCCCCCCTGCCATGGCAGGGACACCTCCCACTGTCCCAGCTGCTCCAGCCCCAGTGTCCAGCCTGGCCTGGGACACTGCCAGGGATGCAGGGGCAGCCCCAGCTGCTCTGGTGCTCCCACCACCCAGATTTGTTTGGTTCCTCACTGTCTCTGTAATTCCTGCATGCTCTGTCTCCTCCAGGCCAGCTTCAGATCAGAACCACAGTGGTTCTGCCCCAAAGAACCCCCGTTATTTTTGGGACAGTTCTGTGTGTCCCTGGGCCTGTGGTGGAGCAGTTGTGACTTCCCAGTGCTGTGGGAGCAGTGGAAAGCAGCTGGGTGATGTGGGGCAGAGGAATTACAGCGAGGCTGTGTTTTTGGCCTTGTTCCTGCACACTCCTGCCTTCCGGGCCGTCAGGAGCGCGCCGCGGGTTCTGGGGGTCGGGATAACAGCCCTGCCGTGCTCCTGCCTGCAGCCAACGCCGGTTATCCTGCTGAAGGAGGGCACGGACACCTCGCAGGGCATCCCGCAGCTGGTCAGCAACATCAACGCGTGCCAGGTGATCGCCGAGGCCGTGCGCACCACGCTGGGCCCGCGCGGCATGGACAAGCTCATCGTGGACGATCGCGGTATGGCCTGTTGGCTGCGTGTCAGCTAAACCCACCTGGCATCCGGGGCTGCCCCTGCAGCCTCGGCCCCTGCCGAGCTCCGAGTTCTGCAGCTCTGTCTCGGTGTCACTAGAACGCTCGGTGTCCCCTGCAGGAGGCAGGACGATTGGCAGTCCAGCCTGAGGATCCCGATCGCGCCCCAGGGGCACTGCGGGATGCAGAGTCAGGGGGATGTGATGCCTTGAGAAGGCTGACCTAGAACAGAGACTAGATGGACTTAAAGAGTAAAGCAGGGGTTTATTAAAATGATCTCCTCAATGGATGCACCATGGGCAGCACAAGAGCCCAGCCAGGGCTGCACCCAAGGTGAACCAAAAGTGTCCCAAAATGAACCCGAGGTGAACCAAAATGGTCCCAAAGTGAACCCAAGGTGAACCAAAATGGTCCCAAAATGAACCCAAGGTGAACCAAAATGGTCCCAAAATGAACCCAAGGTGAACCAAAATGGTCCCAAAATGAACCCAAGGTGAACCAAAATGGTCCCAAAATGAACCCAAGGTGAACCAAAATGGTCCCAAAATGAACCCAAGGTGAACCAAAATGGTCCCAAAATGAACCCAAGGTGAACCAAAATGGTCCCAAAATGAACCCAAGGTGAACCAAAATGGTCCCAAAATGAACCCAAGGTGAACCAAAATGGTCCCAAAATGAACCCAAGGTGAACCAAAATGGTCCCAAAATGAACCAAAATGGTCCCAAAATGCACGAGTGCTCACGGGGTCTCTCCCTGGGATCAGCTCTGCTCCATGTGCACATTGCAGTTCAGTGTCCAATTCCAGCTTTAGGTTATAAAGTCTTATCCTGCTTTTTGTTTTCTCTCTTCATTCTGCTGTTGTTTGTGCTCTTGGGCCTGAGATCTGGATCATTTGTCCTTGGAGCAGGAATTGTTTTGTCTCCCTGCTCTGTGCACAGAGCTCACCATCCCCTGATAGGAGCCCAGACCCACACACTGAAGTAGCACAAAATCTGAAAAATATAAAACTAAAACCTGAGGCATCAGTTGGATGTATCCAGCGTAAGTCTGTGCCAGACAGGAGAAGCAGAGAGGCTTGAACCTGTCTTCAGGTATTTTTGGTCATCTCTGTTTTTAAATGAGGCTCATGATACCTCTGGAGTTACTCAGCAGTTGTGGCTGAGTGTTAAGGTGTGGGTCAGTGGATGTTCCTGGGTTAATTTTTAATCTTTTTTTTTTTTTGGAGTGATTTAAGAGATTAGCTTTGCCATCATTCTGAAAAGACTTGCATGAAGTCACCAAACTAATTATTTATTATTTTTGTTACTGAAGGGTGGAGTGAAAAGGCTTAGTATTGTCTTTAAATAGTTTTTATAGATAGGAACTGTAGTAAATCCTTGTTCAAAAAGATAATTGGATTTAACTTTCTCCTATGATAACTAATATGATTTCTAGGCTTTTTGTTCATGAGAGTCTCCTGAATATGGTTTTATCTCTGTGGGGAGGCCTTTGAGAGGAGGGAAATGAATTCCAAACCTTTGTTGGTGTGGAAAGTTGTTCTGCTCTCAGGCTGACTTGACTGAACCTGCTCCACAAATGGGCTGACAGGACTCAGTTCTGGTGCAGCAGAGGAACCTGCTGAGATCTCCTGAGAGCCCCCAGAGACAGGGCTTCGCCCCTGCTAGTGTAAAGCTGCCTTTAACTTCTTTTCCTCCATCAACCCCAGGCAAAGCCACCATCTCCAACGACGGGGCCACCATCCTGAAGCTGCTGGACGTTGTCCACCCGGCCGCGAAGACCTTGGTGGACATCGCCAAGTCCCAGGACGCCGAGGTGGGAGGGGAGCCTGGCTGTGCCTGGGGTGGAACACGGGGCAGCCTGAGTGGCAGTGCTGCCCTGGGCTCAGGGTTAGCTGGTGGGAATTGCTCTTGAAGTGCTGGGGTTTATTCTGCCTGCTCTGGAGCCAGGCTGGAGAGCTGGGAATGTTCCCCTGGAGAAGGGACGGGGCTTGGAGCAGCCTGGGATGGCAGAATGTGTCCCTGCCATGGCAGAGAGTGGCACTGGGTGAACTTTGAGGTTCCTTCCCACCCAGACCACTCTGAGTCACTGAGGAATTCAGCCACAAATCTGTGAGTGAAGAAAATCCTGAGCTCTGCTTTCCCTGGAAGCTCTGGAGTGCTTTTGCAGCTGCTCTCAGGAGGTGTCTGCAGCGTGGGGGTGGCACAGCGTGGGGGTGACAGTGTCCCCTGTCCCTGCAGGTGGGTGATGGCACCACGTCCGTGACCCTGCTGGCAGCTGAGTTCCTGAAGCAGGTGAAGCCCTACGTGGAGGAGGGGCTCCATCCCCAGATCATCATCCGCGCCTTCCGCACGGCCACGCAGCTGGTGAGGCACGGCAGGGACAGGACACCCTGCCAGGGAAAGCCCTGGGAATGGGCTGGGGAGTGCCAGCAGCCATGTCCTGCTGCCTCCCTGCCAGCAGCACTGCCTCTCCTGTGCCAGGCCTGCTCTTAGCAGTCCGTACCTCTGGAGTGCTGTCACCTCCTTTGGGTTTTTTCCCAGGAAAAAATGTAAAAACTCATTTCTCATTCTCCTGCTCCTCCTGTTTTCTGCTTCTTAGTAACCTGTGTGTCTCCTGGAACCTTTTGGTCCCATTAAGCTGATTTTTGGAGGTTCACTCCTCAATAGCCCTTTGATTTCCAGGGTCTCTGCTGAAAACAGAAGCAGCAGAGCAGCTCTGAGCCTCCCCCCACTCCTCATATATTGGTGTATTCCTTAGAATTACTGCGCTGGCAGGGGTGGAATAACTTAAACACTTGGAACTTCAGTGACGTTGGTGCAGAGAACAAAAGATAAAATACAAAGGGAGAGGTTGGAGGTCTCACCAGCTCGGGAGCATAAATCATTAATCCAGCTGTTGCCTTTTTGCCAGGCTGTGAACAAGATCAAAGACATCGCTGTCTCCGTGAAGAAGGAGGATAAAGAGTAAGTTTCCCTTGGAGGTGACCTGGTTGTGTTCTGGGCTCCAGCTGACTGCTGTGAGGGTGCTCCTGGGTTCTGTGGCTCTGGCTGACATCTCCAGGTGTGGCCTGCAGCTGCAGCCCCACACAGGGGTTATTCCCAGTTTCCCTGGAATTTCCTGTTCCCCCAGGGCAGTGCTGTGCTCCCACGGGGCTGCAGGGATGATGTAGGGCAGTGTCTCCCAGTGCTCATGGAGGAAGCTGGGCACCAAAATAAGTGGCCTGATTTCTTTTTTGCAGCGGTGGAGTCTTGGAGCTCTTGCTGCAGTCAGTGGCAGTGTTAAATCTCAGCAGTTCCCTGAGGATCAGATCCCCTTTTAGCTGTCACACAGCAAGGTAGATAGCTCATAGCAGTGATCCCTTCAGCTCAGGTGAGAATACTGGAGTTCCTTTTCTCCCTGCATTTTAAGCTCTTGTCCACTTGACCTTGCTGATACCTGCAGTTAATTAGAAGTATTTCAACTTCATAAGCATTTTGAATAAACCAAAATGGGTTGTCCAAACCAAATTCTAAAAAAATGCTGGGAAAAAAACCCAAATGTGGTCTTGTGATGAGAAATAGAGTGGTTCCCGTGGGGGACAGAGCCTGGCAGCTGGATCCACATCTCCCTGTGTCACCCACTGCTGCACATGTACTGCCTGAGTTAGTAGTTCAGGGAATGTGCTGCCCTTAGAGGGTTCCAGAAACATCTTCCTGCCTCGGGATGAAGGAGAGCACCTGCTCTTCTCTGATTTTAGGTGCATGAAAGCTGATCAGCCTCCTGCTGGGCTGATGCTTGAGCTCTAAAAAGGAGACTGGGATTTCTCAGTCTGGGATTTGTGCCTTGTTCTCCCCATAGACAGGAGGGAGCTGATCTTTGCCTCTGTGAGAGAGGATTTTGGGCCCTTCATGACAAGACCCTGAGGGGCTGGAGCGTGTCCAGGACAGGGGCAGAGCTGTGAAGGGGCTGGAGAATTGCTGAGGGAGCTGGGAAGGGGCTGGAGAATTGCTGAGGAGCTGGGAAGGGGCTCAGCCTGGAGCACAGGAGGCTCAGGGGGACCTTGTGGCTCTGCACAGCTCCTGCCAGGAGGGGACAGCCGGGGGGTCGGGCTCTGCTCCAGGGAACAGGGACAGGAGCAGAGGGAACGGCCTCAGGGGAGCCTCAGGGTGGGCACTGGGAAATTCCTCATGGAAAGAGCAGGGTGGAGTCCCCATTCCTGGGGGGATTTCAAAGCCCTGTGGATGTGGCACTTGGGGACCTGGGGCAGTGGTGGCCCTGGCAGTGCTGGCAGTGATGGACTGAATGATCCTAAAGGTGTTCTCCAGGTTAAACCTGTGATTAGCAAAGCCACATACAGTGTTTGGGGCTCGTGAAAAGGTCTGGCAGGTGACCAAACCTTTGTTTTTCCTTTCCCTTTCTGCAGTGAGCAGAGGAGTCTCCTGGAAAAGTGTGCAGCCACAGCCCTGAGCTCCAAGCTCATCTCCCAGAGCAAGGAGTTTTTCTCCAAGATGGTGGTAGATGCTGTGATGATGTTGGATGACTTGTTGCAGCTCAAGATGATCGGGATAAAGAAGGTGCAAGGAGGAGCTTTGGAAGTAAGTGCTGGAGCCTTCCTGAAGGGGTGGAGACAGGGATCCCAGCTCTGATGGTGGCTTGGCTCTAGCAGAAGTGCAGCCTGGCTTGACAGTGCCTGTTGGGGAATTCCCAAAGTGGAGCAAAGCTGTTGGTGTGAGGAGGAAGCTTAGCAGGGTTTCTTTTCCATAGGTAGAGTTTCTGGGTTTTGAGCTAAATACACTCTTCACCTCAGTGCAGCAAAGTTCTTACTGATGAAATTCCATCTCTCTCTCCACAAATTTTTTTTTTTCTTTGTTGGTAGTCTTTGTTTCTTCTGGATCCAAAAGTCCTGGTTGCATGTAGGATTACTGGGTTGGGAGAAATGCAAGGCAAACCTCATGGAGCTGATGTAGTGGTGGGCATGGCAGGTGGGATGTGTGGTTTATGCCTCAGTGCTGGAGAACCTGTTGTGTCTGGGACTGCACCTGGATGTGTGGTAGGGAATTGATCCTGGCTCTGGGACAGCCCCTGTGGAGAGGGAGATTCAGATCCTGGTTTCTTCACCCAGGAAATTGAGGAGCTCATGCCAGGGAATGGTGTTGGACAGGGCTGTCCTGCTGCAGAAAATCCAGGAGGTGGTGATGGAACTTGGAAAGACAAACCAGAGCAAAAGCCAGCCCCCAGTGGGGCTGTGGATGAGAAATACCCAAAAGTTCAAAGGGGAGGAATGGGAGAAAGATCAGGGAGGGAAGTGGTTGCTCCATTCCTTGGTCTTCAGGTTGTGTGAGGAGTTCTTGGCTGTGGAGTTTTGAGGGATAGAGATGAAGCTGCTTTTGTGAGCTGAAAGAAATCCTTGCTGCTGATTTCCTCTGAAAGTGGGTTAATCAAAGGAGACAGTGCTGGGAAGGCTTTGTAAATGAGGCCTCTGGGAGCAGGGAGTGTCCTGGGGGAGTTGTTACTAACCCTGTGCAGAAAGCCTTGGGGGCTGAGCCTGAGGCAAATCCCTGTGTTCCAGGACTCACAGCTGGTGGCTGGAGTTGCCTTTAAGAAAACCTTCTCCTACGCTGGGTTTGAGATGCAGCCCAAGAAGTACCAGTCCCCCAAAATCGCCCTGCTCAACGTGGAGCTGGAGCTCAAAGCTGAGAAGGACAACGCCGAGGTCAGAGTCAACACGGTGGAGGTAAGAGCCCCAGGGGAGCCTGGCCTGCTTCCTCATCCCTGTGACACCTGGGGCTGCTCATCCCCTGGGCAAGGATGAGATGGGAGGGCCACAGAGATGCTGAGAGGGCTGGAGCCAGGCTGGAGAGCTGGGAGTGTTCCCTGGAGAAGGGAAGGCTCCAGGCAGAGCTCAGAGCCCCTGGCAGGGCCTGCAGGGGCTCCAGGAGAGCTGCAGAGGGACTGGGGACAAGGCCTGCAGGGACAGCACACAGGGAATGGCTCCCACTGGCAAAGGGCAGATTGGGCTGGGATCTTGGCAAGGAATTCCTGGCTGGGAGGGTGGGCAGGGGCTGGCACAGGCTGTGGCTGCCCCATCACTGAGAGTGTCCCAAGTTGAGGTTGGATGGGGCTTGGAGCAACCTGGAATAGTGGAAGGTGTCCATTCCCATGGCAGAGGGTGGCACTGGATGACCTTTAAAGGGTCCCTTCCCACCCAAACCATTCCATGACAAATGAGTTTGCCTTCTGCCCATCCTTCACCTTTGCTAACACCTGGTGGGCTGCGCTGCCCCGTGGGAGTGGGGGTCCAGCAGCCTGGGAAGCACAGCAGGGTCAGGACACGTTGGTGAGCTGTCACTGTGCCCCACTGTGCTGAGCCACCAGCTCTGGGGTGACTGCCTTGGGCCTGACAAGTGGCCTTGCAGGGACAGCTCATCCAGCAGTGCCCAGAGTGCTGCAAGAGCTCCTGGGGTTGGAGGAGCCTTTTGGGCAGTGCCATGGAGCAGGGCCCTCGTGGCATCCCCTGGCACAAAACACCTCTCCCCTGTCCTCCTGCCAGGATTACCAGGCCATCGTGGATGCAGAGTGGAACATCCTGTATGACAAACTGGACAAAATCCACAAGTCAGGAGCCAAGGTGGTGCTGTCCAAGCTCCCCATTGGGGACGTGGCCACCCAGTACTTCGCAGACAGGGACATGTTCTGTGCCGGCCGCGTCCCGGAGGAGGATCTCAAGAGGACCATGATGGTGAGCTCCCCTGGCTTGGAGGAAAGCCTTGGCAAAGTTGTGACAGCCCAGGCTGGGCATTCCCAAACAGCTGCTCACTGGTGGCACTGCTCCTCACAAGGGTTTGAAAGGACAAGGCTGTTCCCTGATGGGGTGGGCAGTCACACCCTGGTGTTATATATAAGGATCTGATCAGTGCATCAGTAGAGGTCTATTTTCCTGAGTTCTTCTCTTTTTCATCATGAGTGTTTTTTTTTCCTGAGCTTTCTTTGTGTATCTCCTGGACTCTGGAGTCTGTGAGTCAGCACCTTGAAGCTGCATAAACTCATTTTGCTGTTGAGGGTTGGCCTGGGTCCCTGAGAGGGGAGGGAGGGAGAAGGGTTTTCCTGAATCTGCAGGATGGGTTTGCACCAACTCAGCAGCTGGGCTGTCCCTGGAGAGTGGAGCCTGCTGGGAGGTGGGTGTGGGTTGTCAGCAGTGGTAATTCCATGTTTGTCCCCATTCCCTGCAGGCCTGTGGGGGATCCATCCAGACCAGTGTCAATGCCCTGTCGGATGATGTGCTGGGCCGCTGTGAGCTCTTTGAGGAGACCCAGATTGGGGGAGAGAGGTAAAAACACCAGCTGCAAACCTGTGGTGCTGTGCAAACCCTCTCATAGCAGGTGGAAAAGTTGGGATCAAAGCATTGGCAGGGTCAACATCTCTCAAGCTGTTGAGATGAAAACAAGGTTGTTACAAAATGTATATTTTATTATAGCCAGAAGCTGCTGTTTGAGGCTGAGGGAGGGGGCAGGAGCAAGATTTCATTGAGATCCTAGCTCTTGTAAAAGCCTTTAGAATACATGTTTATTCTGCAGTGCCTTGTAAAAAGCCCAGTGGTACTGTTGCGTTTGCAATGGAAAACCACCACATTTTGGGGTTGATTGTGGCACTTCTGTGATGTTCCAGCTTGGTGCTTCCCTGTCAGTGCAGGAGAAGCTGGGGATGGTACACTGGGGTCCTTCCAGTCCTGTTTGGAGCTGGCTGCTGCCCTCTGTGCACCTCCCAAGTGCAACCTGGGATCACCAGTTCAGTGTGAATCCCTGGCAGCAGGAAGAGAACAGATTTTCCTGGGTTATCTGGAATGTCACTTCTGTGTTCCCTGGCCCTGCTCCTCCTGGGCCCAGGATGCGCTGGGGCTGCGAGGGGGACACGGCTGCAGGGCTGGCTGTGTCCCACACTGCCTGTCCAGCAGCAGCTCCTCCATGCCACACGCTCCCTCTGGCAGGTACAACTTCTTCACGGGCTGCCCCAAGGCCAAGACGTGCACCATCATCCTGCGCGGGGGCGCGGAGCAGTTCATGGAGGAGACGGAGCGCTCCCTGCACGACGCCATCATGATCGTCAGGAGGGCCATCAAGGTGAGCCTGCCCTGCCCTGCCCTGCCCTGCCAGGGCTGCTGGACACCTCTCACACTCCAGGGCTTGGCTGAGGGCTCTGGAGAGTGAGCACGTCTCGAGGGTTCGCTCGAGTGCAGCTCCTAGGCCGGCTCAGCGTGGCTCTGGCAGCGTTTGCAGCTGCTCTCCAGGCACGCCTGGGCTTCACCTGCACTTCTGTGCAGCTGCACCTCGTGCTTGCTCCATCCTCCACCCTAAAGGGAGTGGTTTCCTGGCTGTGCTGGGTGGGTCTTCAGGAGATGGAGCAGCAGATTGATGGCACATGTGTGTCCATGCCCATAGAGCCACTTGACCCCTCTCTTGGTGCCCAGTCTGAGGGCATGACAGTCCCGTGCCTCTGAGGGCAGGCTGGGGCCACCAGGAGAAGTCCAAGGCCTCTCTGGACGTGTGTTTGATCCTGGGTGATGCTGCCAAGCTCTGGGTTACACAAAAACGTGTCGCTGTAGGAAGGGCTTCTGGTTAAAAGCAGCCCTGAGGCTGCATGTCCTGAGGGGCTGTGGAGAAGCACATCAGGAGTTTTGGAGCTGTTGCTTTTAGAAAGGACAGCCTGATCTCTTTCCTGGAATAGCAGCAGAACTGAGCTGCAAGGTGCTGCTGCCAGTATCTTTAGTTTTGTATGCTTTATGAGAGTGAGGAAGTTTTCCTGGCCTGAGCTGGCTGTGAACTGCCATCCCTCCCTTTGGGTGTATTGTCCCCAAACCCCCCGTTCTCCTGTGCACAGCTGGGCTGAGCTGCTGGAGCTGCCACTGGAGGTTCTTGGTGTTTCCCTGCTGCTGCTGGCAGACTGTCCCAGGGACAGCAGCACCAGGGCTGTGCATTGCCATGGGCTGGCAGGGCTCTGGTTTGCCATGCCTGCAGGGCTGTGCATTGCCATGGGCTGGCAGGGCTGGGGCTGGCAGGGCTGTGCATTGCCATGGGCTGTGCAGTGCCATGGGCTGTGCATTGCCATGCCTGCAGGGCTGTGCATTGCCATGGGCTGTGCATTGCCATGGGCTGTGCATTGCCATGCGCGCTGCAGTGCCATGGGCTGTGCA
>NW_024524289.1:117309-118617 GCF_017590135.1 Pyrgilauda ruficollis
TGCCATGGGCTGTGCTTTGCTATGGGCTGTGCAGTGCCATGGGCTGTGCAGTGCTATGGGCTGTGCAGTGCCATGGGCTGTGCATTGCCATGGGCTGTGCAGTGCCATGGACTGTGCAGTGCCATGGGCTGTGCAGTGCTATGGGCTGTGCATTGCCATGCCTGCAGGGCTGTGCAGTGCCATGGGCTGTGCAGTGCCATGGGCTGTGCCGTGCCATGGGCTGTGCATTGCCATGGGCTGTGCAGTGCCGTGGGCTGTGCAGTGCCATGCCTGCAGGGCTGTGCAGTGCCATGGGCTGTGCAGTGCCACGCCTGCAGGGCTGCAGCACCCTGCCAGAGCCCCTGTGCTGTGCCCTGTCCCTGCAGAACGACTCGGTGGTGGCGGGCGGCGGCGCCATCGAGATGGAGCTCTCCAAGTTCCTGCGGGACTACTCGCGCACCATCCCGGGCAAGCAGCAGCTGCTGATCGGCGCCTACGCCAAGGCCCTGGAGATCATCCCCCGGCAGCTCTGCGACAACGCCGGCTTCGACGCCACCAACATCCTCAACAAGCTGCGGGCCAAGCACGCCCAGGTAGGGCCCGGTGCCGCGCTTTGGAAAGCCAGGTGTCTGCTGAGGAAGGCAGGGACCTCTCCTGAAATGGAAAATGGAAACCCCCTTCCTCTGAATTATTGTCATTTTGAAATTAAGGGGCTCTCAGGAAAGATATGGGAATAGGAATAACAGTTCTTTACTAGGAAATTAAATATACAAATGCAATAGTACAAAAAAGAAAACAAAGCACTGGCAGAGTCAGAGCAGGAGCTGAGCCCTGTGGTCAGGGTGGTGGCACAGTCCCATCCCATGGGGGCTCAGCCCTCCTGCAGTGCCAGCTGTGCTTCTGCTGGAGCAGGGATCCTGCACAAGGCTGCAGTTTTCCTCTGGAGCTCCAGGGCTGCTGGAGATGGGCCTGCTCTTCCTCTGGGAATGCAGGGCAGGAGAAAGCTGCTCCTCTGGGAATGCAGGGCAGCAGAAAGCTGCTCCTCTGGGAATGCAGGGCAGAAGAAAGCTGCTCCTCTGGGAATGCAGGGCAGAAGAAAGCTGCTCCTCTGGGAATGCAGGGCAGGAGAAAGCTGCTCCTCTGGGAATGCAGGGCAGGAGAAAGCTGCTCCCAAGGGAATGCAGGGCAGGAGAAAGCTGCTCCCAAGGGAATGCAGGGCAGGAGAAAGCTGCTCCCAAGGGAATGCAGGGCAGGAGAAAGCTGCTCCCAAGGGAATGCAGGGCAGGAGAAGCTGCTCCTTGGGAATGCAGGGCAGGGGAAAGCTGCTCC
>NW_024524289.1:118671-163057 GCF_017590135.1 Pyrgilauda ruficollis
CCCCTGTGTGTCAGGGTGGTGGCACAGTCCCATCCCATGGGGGCTCAGCCCTCCTGCAGGGCCAGCTGTGCTTCTGCTGGAGCAGGGATCCTGCACAAGGCTGCAGTTTTCCTCTGGAGCTCCAGGGCTGCTGGAGATGGGTCCTCTGTTCCTCTGGGAATGCAGGGCAGGAGAAAGCTGCTCCTCTGGGAATGCAGGGCAGGAGAAAGCTGCTCCTCTGGGAATGCAGGGCAGGAGAAAGCTGCTCCTCTGGGAATGCAGAGGGCAAAGCCTGCTGTGCTGTTCCAGGCTCAGATTGTATCCAGGTAGGAATGCTTGGCTCCTCCCCTGGGCAGAGCATCTCCCAGTGGGGTGATGGAATTTGATCAGCCATGCAGGGACACTCAGTGGCCATGAACAGAAGACAATTAATAATTAATGGCCCATTAACAGAGGATATCTCCTGGAGGGAGGATTGGCTGTGGAAGGGATAAAGCAAACTGCCCATGAACAGCAGAGAGCTGCCCCAGCTCTGACAGGTGGAATACACAGCCCCAGCTGCATCTTTCAGCCTGAGGCACCCAGGCATCCCAGAGGCAGTGTGTGTGGTTCCTTTCTCCCCAGCTCCCTCCTGGAGCCTGTCAGAGCTGGTGTAGCTCAGCTGAGCCCGTGTTGGAGCCGTGTCCCCTTTGATTAAACTCTGTGTTTGTTTCACATCAGGTGTGGGCCTGGCTCAGGTGGCTATAAATGGAAAGGAGCTGTTTTCCCTTTGATCCCAGCTGTCAGGTGACTTCCTGAGCTGGGAGTTCTGATTTGCTCCTTAAAAACTCATCACTTGTCAGGAAGGAGCTGCTGTGTTAAACATTAAAGGAAGCAGGAGGCAGCTGAGCTGAGCGTTTTACACGGGAGCTGCAGGCTGAAGGTTCTGAGTGCTGGTCTTGTGGAGATCCCAGCTCCAGGGCTTGCAGGTTGCCCCTTGGGTTCTGTCACTCGCAGCATGTTTCACCCTGCTGCTGGTGCTGGGGCTCGGGGGAGTGCCCCAAAATGAGGGTGCAAACCCAGGCAGCAGCACAGGGGGAGGCAGGACTGTGAGGCTTGTGCTGCTTCATGGCAGGGGCTGCCCAGGGAGCTTTGGAGTCCCCAGCCCTGGAGGTGTCCAGGGAAGGGCTGGAGGTGACTCTCAGGGCTCTGGGCTGGGGACAAGGGGGATGGGGCACAGCTAGGACTGGATGGTGTGGGAGGGCTTTTCCAGCCTCGGTGACTCTGTGATCCTGGACTGGAAGGAGCCTCCTCTTGCTGAGGCACTGCTGGCCCTGAAAGCAGAGACTGCTCCTCCGCTGGGATTTCTTGTTTTCCTTCACAGCGGAATGGGAGGGAGGCTCCAGCCTCTCCCTTCACCTTTGCCTGGCCTTCCCTCCCAGGCTTTCCCCAAGTCCTACCCAGCCCCGTGGCCAACCCGTGTCCCCTTTGTCCCCTCTGTCCTCTCAGAGTGGGATGTGGCACTGATCCCTGTGTCCCTCTGTCCCGCAGGGCAGGATATGGCACTGATCCCTGTCCCTCTGTCCCTCAGCAGGATGTGGCACTCATCCCTGTCCCTCAGAGTGGAATTTGGCACTGATCCTGTCCCACTGTACCTCAGAGCAGGATGTGGCACTGATCCCTGTCCCTCTGTCCCCCACAGTGGGATGTGGCATTGATGCCTGTCCCTTTGTCCCCCAGGGTGGGGTGTGGCACCGATCCCTGTCTCTCAGAGCAGGATGTGGCACTGATCCCTGTCCCCAGAGCAGGCTGTGGCACTGATGTGTCCCTCTGTCCCCAGAGCAGGCTGTGGCACTGATCAACCACTGAGCTCCCCGACCCGCTGGGCTCAGCGCTGCTCCTTCCCCTGCCCTGGGCTGGGCTGCCAGCCCCACAGCCACTGAGCTCCCAGACCTGCTGGGATCAGCGCTGCTCCTGCCCTGGGCTGCCAGCCCCACAGCCACTGAGCTCCCAGACCCGCTGGGGTCAGCGCTGCTCCTTCCCTGGGCTGCCAGCCCCACAGCCACTGAGCTCCCAGACCTGCTGGGCTCAGTGCTGCTCCTGCCCTGGGCTGGGCTGCCAGCCCCACAGCCACTGAGCTCCCAGACCTGCTGGGATCAGCGCTGCTCCTGCCCTGGGTTGCCAGCCCCACAGCCACTGAGCTCCCAGACCTGCTGGGATCAGCGCTGCTCCTGCCCTGGGCTGCCAGCCCCGGATGTGTCCCTCTGTCCCCAGAGCAGGATGTGGCAGTGATCTCTGTCCCCAGGGCAGGCTGTGGCAGTGATCCCTGTCCCCAGGGCAGACTGTGGCACTGATCCCTGTCCCCAGGGCAGACTGTGGCACTGATCCCTGTCCCCAGGGCAGGCTGTGGCACTGATGTGTCCCTCTGTCCCCAGGGCGGGATGTGGTACGGCGTGGACGTGACCAACGAGGACATAGCTGACAATTTCTCGGCGTGCGTGTGGGAGCCGGCCGTGGTGCGCATCAACGCGCTGACGGCGGCCTCGGAGGCCGCGTGCCTCATCGTGTCCGTGGACGAGACCATCCGCAACCCGCGCTCCAGCGTGGACACCGCGGCCGCCGCTGCTCCCCGCGGCCGCGCCCGCGCCCGGCCCCACAACCACTGAGCTCCCCGACCCGCTGGGCTCAGCGCTGCCCCTGCCCTGGGCTGGGCTGGGCTGCCAGCCCCACAACCACTGAGCTCCCCGACCCGCTGGGCTCAGCGCTGCCCCTGCTCCTGCCCAGGGCTGCCAGCCCCACAACCACTGAGCTCCCCGACCCGCTGGGCTCAGCGCTGCTCCTTCCCTGGGCTGGGCTGCCAGCCCCACAGCCACTGAGCTCCCAGACCTGCTGGGGTTAGCGCTGCTCCTGCTCCTTCCCTGGGCTGGGCTGCCAGCCCCACAGCCACTGAGCTCCCCGACCCGCTGGGCTCAGCGCTGCTCCTGCCCTGGGCTGCCAGCCCCACAGCCACTGAGCTCCCAGACCTGCTGGGATCAGCGCTGCTCCTGCCCAGGGCTGCCAGCCCCGGGCTGGGGGCGGTCACAGGCAGCTTCTGGCGGGTTTGGGCAGCTCCTGGCAGTCACGGGCAGCTCCTGGCACTGGCAGCCACAGCCCTGGAGCTGCCTTGCCCTACCCAGCGCTGCCTCACTGGCCTGGGCATTCCCTCAGGAGCATTCCCTCCCCAGGAGCATTCCCTCCCCAGGACCCTTCCCTCCCTGGGGACCCTTCCCTCCCCAGGAGCGTTCCCTCCTCCGGGCTGGAGCCAGTGCAGGGGGGCTTTGGGGCCTATTTATACTGGTTTGTGTTTTGTTCTGCTGGGCAGTTTGAAGCCAGGCTCCAGCACAATAAAACGAGTTGGTCTCAGTGGCACACTGGGCTTGTCCTCTGTTCTCTGCTGCATTCCACACGGGGAGGCCTCAGGACTGGAGTAAGAAATGAACCTTTCAGGCTGATTTTTGCCTCGTTTCAGAGCAGGTGCTGTGCTGGAGAGCAGGGCAGACTCCAGGCACAGCCCAGGAGTGCCTCCAGGATGGAGCACCTCTGTGTGCTTGGAGCTCTTGGAAATTGCTCAGTGATGCTTTAATTGGCTTCTGCTCAATGGGGCATTTCCATTTCCCATTTTTTTCATGGAAGCAGGTTCGGGACAGCAGCTGGGTGACAGCTCCAAGGGGCTCCAAGGATGGATCCAGGCATTTGGGGGGACTCAGGGAGGAAAATGGTGCTGGCAGAACATGGGGAGACTTGGGTCTGGTGGGTTACAAGTGAGGAGGAGGACAGTGAAAGAAATACAGAATCATGAGGTCGTTTGGGTTGGAAGGGACCATGAAGATCATCCAGGGACACCTTCCACTGTCCCAGGCTGCTCCCAGCCCTGTCCTTGGACAGGGACACTTGAGGAGCCATGGGGCATCCCCAGCTGCTCTGGGCACCTGTGCCAGGGCCTGCCCCTCTCGGTGCTCCCCCCATGCTGTATCCCTGTGTCCCTCTTGGTCCCTGTGTCCCCCTTGGTCCCCGTGCCCCCGTGTCCCTGTGTCCCCCTTGGTCCCAGTGGAGCCCCTGGACCTGCACAGGGAGTCAGGAGGACGCTTCCAGGAGGCCCCAGGCAGCGACTGGTGTCACTGGTGTGGGTCCAGTGTGACCCCGGGAGAGTGACAACCCAGCTGGATCTCCAGAGTCTTTATTCAACACCGAGTCATAAAATAGCTCTTTACACGCTTCGCTGGGGGTCGTTTCTCTGTAATTCTTTGAGTACACATTGTTTACACTTGCCAAAGTTTCAAAGCAACAACATCAAAGTGCGTCTACAGGTGAGAGTTCCAACCAAAGTGCTAAACCACGGGCTGCAGGCCGGAGCTGGCCCTGCTCCCTGCCCTGCCCCATCCCTGCTCTCCCCTCCAGAGCTGCTCCGGCACGTCTCACACCACGGCCCGCCTCAGCATCCAGGGGCTGGGGGCAGGAAGGGATGTTTGGTTCTCCAGACACTGGCACATCGCTGCGGAAAGGCTAAAATAGACCTAAATTTATAGAGAGTTAAAAAAATAACTTGGGAGGCCACGGGGAGCTCTGGGGAGGGGAGGTCGCTGTACACCGCTGCCGTCCAGGGCTGTAGGGAATGATTGCAGTTCCTGATTTCTCTATCTCTATTCTCTGCACTGATTATCTCCTCTGATTATCTCGAAGCAACTGTGCATCGCCCCCTCGCTTCCCCAAAACTGCCCCACACCATTGCACCCACTTGTCCCCGGCCCCAACCTGCCTCGTTGCCCTCCATGGGCTCAATCCCGAGGCTGCACTAGAAAATCTCTTTTTTTCCTTGCTTTTGGGCAGTTTTCCCCCCTCGCTGCTGCAGCAGCTTTCCCTCAGTGCTCTGCCGCCCTCCCCAGGGATTATTTTGCCTCCCACTGATGGGGAAGGTCCATCACCACCTCACAACACCCTGCCGTGCTTCGGTCACAACAAACCATCTCTGCTTCCCAACATCTCCCTGCTCCCTGGGATTTTTTCCCTTTTAAAGCACTTTCTCATTTGGCACCAATTCCCAAATGCTTTTGCTCCAGCCCAACCTGCTGCTTCTCACCCCAAAATGAGGCTGAAGCAATGCTCCAGCTTCTGGGCTGGGGCCTCCCCTAAAAGCTGAAGGCAAACATCTGTTAACCACTTCAAGAGCCATTACCAGCACTTGTCCTGGTTTGTTTTTGTTCTGTTTTCCTTAAATCCAGGCTCTTTTGGGGGATCCAGACAAGCCCCTGCCATGGCTGTGCCCTTGGTGGCAGCAGGGACCAGGACACCCAGCAAGAAGAGGGACAGAGAGGTTTAAAATGCTGCTGGGGCAGAGCCAGCCTGGGGGTCCCCCTTCCCTCAGCCCCTGACACCCTGGAGCCCCAAGGCAGAGGGATAAGGCAGGAGGAGCCCCAGGGCATCCCTGGCTCCTGGGGGTGGTGGGGAACGAGTGAAATCCAACACGAGGGAGACACAACACCAGGGATTTGGGATGGCTTTGGCCCCCGAGCTGCCTTTGGTGATGTTGTTCCTCTTGAAACCCCTGACCAGCACCCAAACGCGGGTGGAGGGCACGCCGGCAATGTCAGCCATGGGGAAACTTTGGGAAAACGCATTAGAAAAGGAATAAATCTCCCCGGAGCTGGTCCTGCAGGAGCCAGGCTCAGAACCACGGTCCATCCAGCCCCTGCCAGCTCTGGCCATTGCTGTGAGCCCAATCCTGTCCCGGATCCCCGGGCTTCACTGGGATTGTCATCGCAGAGCCCCCTGGCACTTCTCAACGTGCTGTGTGGTTTGAAGGCTTTCCCAGGAGCAGTTCTGGGTGTTCCCATCGCTTCCAGAGGAAACGGGCCGAGGCTGGGTGAATCCGGGGCAGCGTGGGCAGAGCCCCCCGCGGGGATGGGGCTTTGGGGGGGCCGCACCCCCGCGGGACAGGCAGGGGAAGCAGCAGGGGCTGGATCCGTCTGACATTTCAGAGCCGTTAATGAGCTCGTTAACGAGCTGGGCAATTAGGAGCCACCAGGAGGGCCCTCCTTCCACCACTGCTGTCCCTGTGCCAGCCGCCTTCGTCCCCAGCCGAGGAGGAGGATGAGGAAGGATCCGTTCAGGAGGATGAAGAAGGGATCCGTTCAGGAGGATGAAGAAGGGATCCGTTCAAGCCCAAGCAAAACAGGCAGAAACCCCCACTTTCCATCTTCTAATCCTTGCACCCGCTCAAGGCCTTGTGTCGTCAGAGGATTTTTGTAAAAAGGAGGCTTTGCCGAGCTGGGTTTTTCGGGAATGCCCCAAGCAGAGCTGAGGGGTTGATCTGGTCCTGGGGAAGCACCAAAGGCCCGGGGGCAGCGCAGGGATGGGGTGTCACAGGGTCACCAACGCCACCACACACAGCCACCGACCCCGCTGGCACAGGGGGCTTCTCTGGGGGTCCTCACACCTCCCCTCTTTCCACCACCTCATCCTGGAGGAGCCTGGAGAGGCTCGGGGCACACCCGGAGCAGCCACCTCCAGCCTCGGGCCACGAGAGTCTTTAAGCATAGAGAGTATAAACATGCTGAGTATATAATTTTCCTTTAAAATCTTTTTTTTTTTCCTTCTTCTCTTTATAGAAATAAATAGGTACTTTGTTTTGTTTGTGTTTTTGAGGGAATTCCGAGTCCCTGCGCTGCGGTGGTGCCGTCTCCGCTGGGCCACGCTCCGGCACGGGGCTGGGAGCTCCCCAGGGGTTGTAGCTCTGCTGGGGGGTTTTTTGCTGGTTGGAGCATCCCTTGCTCCTCTTGGCCCTGGATCAGGAGTGTCCCAGGCTCCCCGGGGTGGAGGTAAACCCAGGTGGGCATGGCAGGAGCTGGGAGCTCATCCACGGGCCCTGGGGCGTGCAGGAGTTTCTCACAGGCATTTTGGGGCTCCCTCATTTTGTGCATTCAGGAACAGCCTTCTCCTGGAAAGCTGCACGGGAGGGGGAGCAGGGGTGCTTCCCACGGGGGCTGTGGCCCCAAAACCCCCACCCTGCTCCAGAGCAGACAGGCAGGAGGGATGGAGGGTGGCTGAGGGGTCTCGAGCTGCCTCCAGAGCCCCACCAGCCCCAGCGATTTGGGGGTGCTTTTCCTTGCTCTGGGGATCCCCACGGGCTGTGTGGCAGCCCCAGCTGAGGTCGGCAGCTCTTGTGCCACGGCTGAGGGAGGTGGTGCTGGATCTGCAGCCCGGTCCCTGCCGGGGGGACGCTCCACGTGAGCCCACTGCTCCAGGAGGGCTGGGGAGGGGACAGGACAGGCTCTGGGAGCTGTCCCCGCAGCCACGCTGGCCAGCAGGCACCAAATCCTGCAGCGCTGCTCCAGGGAAGAGGAAAAGCCCCAATCCACTCTCCCAGTCGCCTCCTCTCGCTCAGCCCGGTGGGTCCAAGGCCAGGGCTGGGCTGTGGGTAAGGCTGGGCTGTCCCCACTGCTGGCAGTGCTCTGATGGGTGTCCCCAATCCCGGGGACACCTCCTGGTTCCTTCTCCCCAGGGTGGAGGATGGAGATGCCTGACCCTGATGCCTTTTCCCGTGGAAAAAGGATGCTTTGGGGATGATGATGATGATGTCCTTGCAGGCTGAGGACACCCAGAAGAAAAATCAGATTATCAAGTGGTGGCTGTAGATAAGGGTCAGCCAGGGCTGTTGGTCGGTGCTTTTCCCAGGATCATTTCAGGACGATCTGGCCAGGGTTTCTCCTTCAGGCTGCTGGGAAGGCAGACGTGGTGTTCCCTGCCAGTCTCTCTCCACGTGGGACGGCTGCCCCCGGATGGAGGCTGGCTGTGGAGGGACAGGAGCGTGACCCGTGTTTCCTGCTGGAGGAGGATGTGGAGATGCTTTATTGCCTTGGCAGGAGGGGTTTGGTGTGAGGAGTGAGGCTGGAGCCCTCTGGCAGAGCGCCCATCTCTCCTGGCGTGGCTCCCAGAGCCCGAGGTGCAGCTCTGCTCCTTGTGCTGTGCTGGCTCCCGGGAGCCCTTCCCGGCTTCGGCTGCCCCGCTGTCAAATCCCAGACGAAAAGGGGCAGCAAGCCCGTGGGAACGCTGGGGGAGGAGCAGCCCCTTCCCACCCCACACACAGGTGGGGGTGCAGAGGCCAGCCCAGCCAAGAGCCCCCAGAAGGGGCTGGGCCACCCCTGGCACCCAGGGATCCCCAAAGCAGAGTTCTGCACAAGAGCCGTCCCCAAACGCGGATCCTGGGCGAGGAGCGGCCGCAGGGCCGCACAGCCATCCTCCCTCCTGGCAAAGAGCTGGGCCCTGGCTCTGGGGCAGCCACAAATTGTCCTTAAGTAGCACCTTGTGGCCCGTGAGCGGCCCCGGGACGGCCCCGAGGGTTGGGGCTCCTTGTGCCCGAGCCGGGGGTCCCCGCCAGGGCTTTGGTCTCAGGGGTCTCGGGCTCCGCTGGGCAGAGCAGGCAATGTGCTTTGGGCTCCTGAAGGGCTAACAGCCTCCCTCCACCTTGATGTGTAAAATCTTGGAGAAGCCGGGTCTTTTCCTCAGGGCCTGCAAGAGCAGCAGACAGCGGGGCTGGGGGAGCCAGCAGTGCCACTGCTCCCTGGGGAGGGGGAAAGGGGTTCCCCAAACCCTGTATGGGGTGAGGGGGGCAATGGGGAATGCCCCAAACCCTGTATGGGGTGAGGGGGGAAGAGGGAATGCCCCAAATCCTGCCATGGGAAAGAAAGGGGCAAGGGAGGAACAGGGGGATCCCTGCCATGGGAAGGACACAGGGCAAGGGAAGGAGAGGGGGGATATCTCCAATCCCTGCCTCAGGGAAGACATGGGGTGAGGCAGGGACAGGGGGAACATTTCTGACCCCAGCCTTGGGAAGGACACAGGGCTGGTGACACCTGGGAGCTGGGACCGGGCTCCTTTACCTGGAGTTTGTTCACCATTTCTTCAAACATCTTCCTGGCTTCGGGGCTGTGGGGCTCCTTGAAGTAGTCCACGATGCCCACCTGCACCACGATGGACTTCAGGTTGCGGCACACACCTGGGGGCACAGACAGCAGCTGGACCTGCTCCCCGGGGCCAGCAGGGACCCCGGCTCCCACCCTGTGCTCCTCCCAGCATTCCAGCCACAGCAGCCCAGCTGGGACCAGCAGGACAGGCTGTGGGCTCCCTCGCTGGCCAAGGGCTCCAGCCAACCACTCGGGTCTGTCACAAGCCTCAGGTGTGTCACCTGAGGTGTGTGTGAGACCCTGGGGGCCGTGGAGGCAGCCCCTCCATCCTCCCTGCGGCCCGAGGCAAGGCCAGCTCTCCCTGGCCCATCCCTGGTGGGGATGTTGGATCCCCAGAGAGCTCCCAGCTCTCCCTGGCCCAGCACAGGCACAGGGACAGGGACAGGGCTGGCAGGCACCGGGACAGGGCTGGGAGCACCCACGGAGCTGGGGCTGGGTGGGCTTCTGCACGGGGACCCCAGGGAGCAGCCCCCTGCCCACAGCCAGGGAGCTGTCCTTGTCCCATCAGGGACCCCAGGGAGCAGCCCCCTGCCCACAGCCAGGGAGCTGTCCTTGTCCCACCAGAGCAGGAGGGAGGTGGTGCCAGGGAGGGCTGGAGTCCCCACCCCTGCAGGTGTCCAGGGAAGGGCTGGAGGTGGCACCCAGTGCCCTGGGCTGGGGACATGGGGGCACGGGGCACAGGGTGGCTTGGTGATCCCAGAGACCTTTCCCAAGCCCAGCGACCTGTTCTGTAACCTGTGATCCCGAGTGCTGGGCGGGGGACATGGGGGAATTTGGCACAGGGTGGGCATCGGGCACGGGGTGGCTTGGCGATCCCAGAGACCCTCCCCAAGCCCAGTGACCTGTTCTGTGACCCGTGATCCCGAGTGCTGGGCGGGGGACATGGGGGAATTTGGCACAGGGTGGGCATCGGGCACGGGGTGGCTTGGCGATCCCAGAGACCCTCCCCAAGCCCAGTGACCTGTTCTGTAACCTGTCATCCCGAGTTCTGGGCTGGGGACATGGGGGCATTGGGCATGGGGTGGGCATCGGGCAGAGGGTGGGCATTGGGCACAGGGTGGGCATTGGGCAGAGGGTGAGCATCGGGCACAGGGTGGGCATCGGGCACGGGGTGGGCTGGTGGCCCCAGAGCTCCCCCCAGCCCAGCGACCCTCGGCGCCCAGCCGTGCCTACCGAGGGAGGCCAGGCCCTGCAGGCCGCAGCCGGCGCCGCCGACGCCGAGCGCGCGCAGGTGGGGCCAGCAGCGCCCGATCATCTGCAGGCAGCGGTTGCTGAAGCGTGTCGGCTGCTGGCTGGGGACACGAGGGACAACAGCTGGGGTGGCACGGCCGCCGAGCCCCCCAGGCACCCCTGGGAGCGGCTGCACAGGGAGCTCTGCCACCCCGCCAGCCTGGAGCCACCCTGGGGTGAGCAGCTTGGGGCCACCCTGGGGTGAGCAGCCTGGCACCAGCCTGGGCTGTGCTGCCACTGGGACGGGGCAGCTCCGAGTGCCCCGCGCCCCCGACCCTGCCCAGAGCAGCTCGGGCTGCCCTGCACCCCTGGCAGTGCCCCAGGCCAGCCTGGAGCAGCCTGGAGCAGCCTGGGACGCTGGGAGGTGTCCCTGCCATGGCAGGGGTGGCACTGGACAGTGTTTAAGGTTTCTTCCAACCCAAACCGCTCCAGGATTCCCTGATTCCAACCTTGGAGACCCAAATCAGGCCCTGAGCTCTGTTGCTTGCAGGGATCCAAGCAGCAGCAGGGCCTGGGTCTCTGGCTCAGTGAGAAGCCACGTGCCAAGTGCTCTCCCCCAGGGCAGCCAGGAGCCACCAGGCTGTGACACCGGGGGTGGCACAGCCATGAACAGCGCCCAGGGGACTGTCCTGAGGCACAGAGCTGTGTCCTGCTGTGTGAGCCATCAGCTCCCAGGCACTGTGGGGTGGCGGTGAGACTCCACCAGCACCTCCCCAAAATGCCTTCCCAAAATGAGAGCAGCTCCTGTGACCCCCCAAGCTGTGACACCCTCTCAACAACAGCCACCAACATCCTGCTGCTGCTGCAGCTGAGCAGGGAGAGCTCAGACAGGCCTTTGATGTTCATGCCACCTCCCAGAGCCAGCAGAGATCCTTTCATGTCGCAGTGAGCCGTGTCCCTGGAGCAGCCGAGCTGCAGAGCCCAGCAGCTCCAGTCTGCACAGGGAGGGATGGGCTGGGCTCCAGGACTGCTGCTCATCCCGTGGAGATCCCCCCAGGCGAATCAGGGTCTGGCACCCCAATCCTTCCCAACTCACTGGAGTCCTTTCACACCCAGCGTGGCCCCCTCGTACCCCAGTTCCAGCCCTGGCAGTGGCCAGGCCAGGCTGGACAGGGCTGGCAGCAGCTGGGACAGGGGGACCTGTGTGTCCCTGCCACGGCAGGGCTGGCTCTGGCTGGGCTGCAGGCTCCCTCCCCACCCAGCCCACCTGTGCTTCCAGGCCTTACCAGGGGTGCAGAGGGGCGACCTGCAGGGAGATGATGTCCCTGCAGCCTGCTCCCAGGGCCCAGATCACCTCATGGCCCACGGGGTCCGTGGAGCTCCTGGAACAACACAGGGACACGTGATGGCCCCAGCAGCAGCAGTGCCACCCTGGGCTGGCTCTGCATCCCCCAGGAGCTGCCTGCAGCACCCCCAGGGACCAGTCTGGTCACGGTTTACAGCCCAGGGGCTGCAGCCAGCCCTGCAGCACCCTGTGCAGGAGGGCTGCAGGCATTCCCAGCGGGAATGGGCAGGGGCAGGAGGTGGGGCTGGGGGAAGAGGGGCAGGAGAGAGGAAGGGGAGGTTGAACATGGAAGGTGCTGCAGGTGAAGAGGAGCAGGAGGGAGGAAGGGGAGGTTGAACATGGAAAGTGCTGCAGGTGCATCTTCCACATGCCAAGGTGACAAGTGACTGGCTGAGACTGCCAGGCTGCGTGTCCCTGCTGGGACAGAACCTGTCCCTGTAGGTCACACTGCGTTGATGTCCCTTTGCCACCTGCCTGGCCGGGATGGGGACAGTGCCAGGGGCTGGAGGGACACCCCAGCCAGGGGCAGGGGCTGCTCCGTGGCCTCTGTCCCTGCTCTGTGCCTGTGCCACTGTGGCTGGAGGTGGCTCTTGGCCAAATGTCCCTGCAGGGTCTGCTGTGGCTCCTCCTCGGGGTCCTTGGAGGCACCAGGAGAGGCCTTGGGGAGCTGGGCAGGGGCTGGGGCAGGTGTGGGTTTTTCTTGGGCTGGGGTGGAGCCCAGCTCTGGGAGAGGAGCCAGAGAGCAGCACCCTTGGTGCCACCAGCCCGAACAGTCCCCAGGCTGTGCCACCACACCAGGAGCCTTCCAGGGACCCAGGCTGCGCTTCCCAAGTCTAAATGCCCCACTTCAGAACTTCAGGCTAGCCTAAAAATAAGGCTGGGTGCTATCTCGGGTGCCTCAGACATCTGTGCTGGAGCAGGGTGCCAAGAGCAGCAGGTCAATCGGAGCGAGAGTCAGGCACGGCTCAGGATGTGCCAGGAGCACTCAGGCTGGCTCTGCTGCCCTGGGAACAGCCAGAGGAGCAGCCTGGGAGCCCAGCCTGGCAGCTCTGGGCTGGCTCCTGCCTCGTGGTGTGGGCAGAGCCAGCTCTGGGCTCCTGGGGTCACGCCAGGGGAGCAGCTGGATGTGCTTTCCCCCCGGGAGGATTCTCTGCCCTGGCTGCAGGAGGAGCAGCTGAACAGACAGCAGGGCTGAGGTGCTGCAGCAGAGCCAGGATCACCCTCCTGGAGGGTGGAGGGAAGGCCAGTCCTGTCTCCACAGGTGGAGGGGCCAGTGATGTCCGCCAGGACCTGTGACTTCCTCCAGGATCATCGAGTCTTGAGTCCTCGACCTCAGGCAAGGTGTCCAAGCTGAATCTTAGCTCTTCCTCGGCAGAGCTGCTCCTCCCTCCCAGGAGAGAGGGACCCTGAGCCTCTTCTCTCCCCTAGGATCCTTCATCAGGGGTGACAGCCAGGTGGGACCTCCCTGGGCACCCCCTCCTCTACCACAGAGGGGTGCCTCCTTGCCAAGCCCCCGGCCCATCCAGCCAGGATGAGATGGGGGATGGGATGATGGGAATGGAGCTGGAAGTGAAACACCTGCGTGGGAGCAGCCTGGAAGGGATGGGAGCTGCAGGGACAGCTGGCACTGGGGACACTGGGGCTGCCACTGGACAGGCAGGGCCTTTGCCCCCGGGCAGTGGGCTGTGCTCCGCCAGGGAACGGGGGTGATCTCCGTGGGAATCCATAAAATCAGAGGGTTTTGGGAAAGCTGTGAAAGGCAGGCCTCAGAGACAGCAGAACTGTGACTGGAGCTAAGCAGTAGCCATAAAATAAGTCAGCAGAAAAATTATGTAAAAAGTAGAAAAGTGAGGACAAATGGAACAATGGTCTGTGTATTAACGCTTGGCTAGAATAACTCCCTAAGCTGCAGAAAAGTCTATCTAGCGAGATATTGGGAAGTTCTAGGCTTAACAATGGAGCTCTGTGCATTGTGTTTGAAGGCTCACAAGCAGGTATTGTATTTGAAATAAGCCAGCATTGTTTAACCAAAGGTACGTGTGCTTATAGTGGCTGGATAGAACTGCTGTCAATGTGCTTTTGCTTGGTGTGACTGGTCAAAAAACTTATAAAGTAACTTGTAACATTGAGTTCTTGGTCTGCTGGGATGTGAGCTGCTGGGATGTGAGCTGCTGGCACCTTCCCATTGTCATAACCATGGAATGAGACTGATGCTGGACAATAAAACAGCTCGAGGCACGTTCCCAGCAGTGCCGTCCCTTCATGATTTGTACCTAGCCCCCAGCCAACAATCTCAGCCCACCCCTGGCTGTCCCCGGCGCTGTGGCCGTGCAGTGGCTGTCCTTACCGGTAGGTGACAGCCTGCAGGGCGCGGCAGTAGCAGCTGGCCAGCCAGAGCGAGCGGTCGGTGAGCACGTTGGGGCAGTGCGAGATGCGCAGGATCAGCAGGTTGCTGCCCGTCGCCTTCAGCAGCGACTCCAGCCCTGCCTCCAGGCAGCCCCTGCCAGGAGGGAGCCGGGTCAGGCGCAGCAGCCCGTGCTCACCCCCCGTCACCAGCCCAGGACGGGGACACGGCCCACCCGTGGCTCCAGGACACCCGAATCCCACAGGGGATTTGGAGTTTGTCGTGGAGAGGGATGGTGGGGCTCAGGGAGTGCAGCAGCAGCCCTGAGGAGCAGCAGCTCCAGCTGTGGGAGGGGACAGGGGGACAGGGGACAGAAGGACAGGGGGACTCACCGTGTGCTCTTCATGTAATCCTCCTTGCTCTCCTTCTTGCCCCGCTGGCGCGGCTTCAGGTTTTGCAGGGTGAGGGAATGCATCTGGGTGCACCACTGGGACAGCATGGCCAGGAACTGGGGCACAGCGGGGACAGTCACTGGCAGGGACACCCCAGCACGTCCCACAGCACCCACCCTGCCTGTGCACACACGTGGCACAAATGTGGGCACATGCACACACGAGGCCGTGGCAGAGCACGTGCTACGAACTCATGGGCGTGACCCCAAATTCATGGGCGTGACCACAAAATGATGGGCGTGACCCCAAATTCATGGGTGTGACCACAAAAGCACATGACAAGCCGTGCGGGGCTGAGCTCCTGTCCTCCAGCGTTCACCTGCAACACCTCCAGCAGCGGAGCAGGCACCCGCCGGTGTCCCCCGTGACCGAGTGGCACAGCCATCCCGGCCGCCGGGGAGCTGCTCGCCCAGCTTTGCCCTTCTGGAAGAAAAGCCGTGCCCCAGGCGGTGCCAGCCCCTCGCCATACCTTGGAGGAGACCCTGGCGTTCTCCAGCAGCACCCGCGTCCACACGGCCGGGTGTCGGGCCACGA
The DNA here is from genome assembly GCF_017590135.1 of Pyrgilauda ruficollis. Lineage (NCBI taxonomy): Eukaryota > Metazoa > Chordata > Aves > Passeriformes > Passeridae > Pyrgilauda > Pyrgilauda ruficollis. Next base: position 133,474 of record NW_024524289.1, read on the forward strand.
ACTTCCAGTCCTTGCACACCTCGGCCGCGCGCAGCAGCGTCTTGGTGTCCAGGTAGGTGAAGATGCAGAAGAGAGCCGCCCTCATCTTGAGGATCTCGGGGCTGATGACCTCGCTGGAGTGGCCCGGGCTGCCCCGCTCCAGCCGGCACACCTTGGCCCCGGCCCCCTCGGGCCTGCCCGCGGCACACCCAGCGTCCGTGGCCACTGGCGCAGGAGAGGGCAGCGGGTGAGGGAAGCTCCGTCCCCGTCCCGCAGCTCCCAGCCTCCCCTCCCGGCCCGAGGGTCGCGCTGCGCTCTCACCGGTCAGGCGGCAGCTGCCGGGCGGCCGGGACGCGGCGGATCCCGGTGCCTCGGGCTCCCAGCCCTCGGCCTCCGACTCGGTGGTGCGGGAGCCCACGTCGGACACGTCACCCTCCTCGCCCTCGGTGCTGTTGCGGTAGGGCCGGCGGTGCCAGTTCTGGATGGCCTGGCGGCGCAGCCCCGAGCCCCGCGCCGCGTACGGGTGGCCCTCGGCCGCGTCGTCCGTGGGACACGGCTCCGCGCTGTCGCTGTCGTAGCAGCCCGAGCTCTGCGACACGGCCTTGGCCCGGCTCGAGGCCCTGGGGACGGGGATGGCCCGGCTCAGGGCTGGCCGGGGCCGCCTCCCCTTCCCTCGCCCCGTTCAGGGCCGGCACTCACCCGGTGCTGGAGCAGGAGCGCTGGTTGGCCGCGCCGTAGGGACCGTGCCCCGCCACCGCCGGCCCCGGGTGCCGCTCCCTCTGCAGGGACAGGGGACAGCGGGGCCGAGGTGGCACAACCAGCGTGGGCAGCCCAGGGAGGGCACCCCCGAACCCAGCGGTGCCGGCTGCCTTCGGGGGGACCCCTGGCCCCGCGGGATGCGGAGCGGCGCCTGCAGCACCGCCCAGCGCCCCGGGAACCCCGACCCGCGGAGGAACGGCTTCTCGGGGACCCCCGGGGTTATCCCTTCCCCGCGGGGAGGAGAGGGGGTCCCCGCACCGCCCCGCTCGGGCCTGGCACAGCAGACCCAGGGGAGCACTGCTGAGGCCAGGGATGCGTTACGGAAGGCGAATTCCCGAAGCAGAGGGTGAATTCCCAAAGCCCCCGGGCGCATTCCCGAAGCCCTGCGTGAATTCCCGAAGCCCCGGGCACACTCCCCAAGCAGAGGGTGAATTCCCGAGGCCCCGGCCCGGGCACACTCCCGAAGCAGAGGGTGAATTCCCGAGGCCCCGGCCCCACTCCCGAACCCCCAGGCATACTCCCGAAGCAGAGGGTGAATTCCCGAAGCCCCCAGCCCCACTCCCGAAGCACAGGTGAATTCCCGAGCTCCCGGGCCCGCTCCCCAAGCACAGGTGAATTCCCGAAGCCCCAGGCGCATTCCCGAAGCAGAGGGTGAATTCCCGAAGCCCCCGGGCACACTCCCGAAGCAGAGGGTGAATTCCCGAAGCCCCCAGCCCCGCTCCCGAAGCAGAGGTGAATTCCCGAAGCCCCGGGCACACTCCCCAAGCAGAGGGTGAATTCCCGAAGCCCCCAGCCCCACTCCCGAATCCCCGGGCACACTCCCCAAGCAGAGGGTGAATTCCCGAGGCCCCGGCCCCCCTCCCGAACCCCCAGGCATACTCCCGAAGCAGAGGGTGAATTCCCGAAGCCCCCTGCCCCGCTCCCGAAGCAGAGGTGAATTCCCGAGGTCCCGGCCCCGCTCCCGAAGCAGAGGTAAATTCCCGAGGTCCCGGCCCCGCTCCCGAAGCACAGGTGAATTCCCGAAGCCCCCAGCCCCACTCCCGAAGCACAGGTGAATTCCCGAAGCCCCCAGCCCCACTCCCGAATCCCCGGGCACACTCCCCAAGCAGAGGGTGAATTCCCGACGCCCCGGGCGCGCTCCCGCGGCCGGGCCGTGCCTGTGCCCGCAGAGGTACCGCTCGGGCGATGGCCTTGCTGGCCGGGGTGCCGCAGCGGCCCAGGCTGCCGTTGGGGGTGGTGCCGCAGCTGCTGCTGATGATCTGCAGCTGCTTCTCGGCGCGGTCGGCGCGGTCCAGCAGCTCCTCGATGAAGTGCTGCAGCCGCACCTTGGCGTTGGCCTCCCGCGCCGCCGTCTCCTTCAGGAACTGGTCGATCTGCAGCACCTCCCTGGCACAGGGACCGCGGTGACACCCGGGGCTGCCCACCCGCCCCCGCTCAGCGCCTCCGGCCCCGTGTCCAGCACACCCGGCTTGTTCCAGCCCCGGCCCCGTGTCCTGCACACCCGCCTTGTTCCGGCCCCGTGTCCTGCACACCCGGTTTGTTCCGGCCCCGTGTCCAGCACACCCGGTTTGTTCCATCCCCGGCCCAGTGTCCTGCACACCCGGTTTGTTCCAGCCCCGTGTCCAGCACACCCGCCTTGTTCCGTCCCCGGCCCGCTCTGGGTCTGTGCCGGCCCGGGTGGCCCCCGGGCTGGGCTGGGGCAGGGCAGGGGTGGAGGGATGCTCCCAGCGTGCAGGGGGTGTTACCGCCTTGTTTTAGGGGTGAGGGACATCCCCAGCACCTCATCCATCACTCCCAGGACTGGAATCAGGCTCCTGAGCGTGATGGAGCAGAGGGAAGAGGGTGATGATGGTGCGACGCGGGGGGAGGGAGGAGGATGGCAGTGACACCCTTAAACCCTGCTCAGCCCCAATCCCTGCTCAGCCGGTGCTTGCAGGGCCCCGCTCCCTCATTAACACATTAATTAGCAGGTGCTCGGGAGCTCTGAGGCTGCGGCAGGGCTGTTTCCCCCAAAATGTGTGACAGCAGCTCCGTGACCCGAGCTGACCCCAGCCCAGCACAAACACCCGCTGTGCTCATCCGCTCCCCAAAACCAGGGAAGCACACGGGGCACAGGCACAGCAGTGAGGCCACACAGCCCAAACACACCCGGCCACCACATCCTGCACGTGGGTGTGCTCCAGGAACAGCCAGGTGTGCAGCAGGGACACACACAGACAGACACACACACACACACGGACAGACACACACAGCCCTGTCCTGCACACTTGAGTGCCACACACAGCCCCAGGAGAGCACAAACACAGCACTCAGCATGGCACAAACACAGAGCATGGCACACACAGCCAGGCAGCCTGGGGAGGGTGCAAAGCCCTGGCACAGGTGCCAGAGCAGCTGTGGCTGCCCCTGGATCCCTGGCAGTGCCCAAGGCCAGGCTGGACACTGGGGCTGGGAGCAGTCTGGGACAGTGGGAGGTGTCCCTGCCATGGCAGGGGTGGCACTGGGTGGGCTTTGAGGTCCCTTCCAACCCAAATCATCCCACAACCCCATGAGCAGCCACGTGAACACACCCCAGGCACAGCTGCTCACACTGCACTGCTGGTGGTGCACACACACCCAGAGCTGCTCACACTGCACTGCTGGTGGTGCACACACACCCAGAGCTGCTCACACTGCACTGCTGGTGGTGCACACACACCCAGAGCTGCTCACACCTCCCCTCAGCATCCAGGAAGCCCTGAAGAGGCACAAACCCAGCTTTGCACACCTGTCTGGGCACACCTGACCTCGGACAGGCACACCTAGCCACACCAGCCTGAGCACAGAAACCCAAGCACACACGCCTGGCCTGGGACACCTGATCACACGCAGCTGACCCCAGAGCCCTGACTGCACAGCCGGACACCAAACCTGACCGTGCACACTGACCTGGCACACCTGGACACCATGATCTGCTCAGAAGCACGCAGGGAAGGGAGGGGCAGCTCTTACTGACATAATTCCCACTGCTGGCTATCAGTTACCAATTAATCACCAATTAGTTATCAGTTAATTTCTCCCCAACCTGCCGCTCGCAGGCAGAGCCTGGGAGCTCTGGGGGTGCTCTGGGAAGGATCCTGGAAGGGGCCCCAGGGGATTTGGAAGGCAAATGTGGAGCTGGGCAGCAACTGTAAGGTGATGCTGATGGTTATCACCTGTGCCTCTCTCATTCCCATGGACTGGGTGGAAAAACACTCCTGGCAGAGGAAACGGAGCCCAGAGCCAAAGGTCTCCCAGGAGGACAACGGCTTCATGGTGTCTTGGAGCTGGCAGGGCTGGGAAATGTCCCCACAGTGTTTTCAGGGAAGGCTTTGCTGATTAAAATGATGTCTGATGACTTCCTCACATGCAGGAGAAAACTCCAGGGCCACCAGTGCTCCCCGTGCTCTCCCTGCAGCCTCACAGGGGATTTTGTCCCTTGGGGTGGAGGAGCTCGGGGACTGCTGGGGGCAGTTGAGGGGCAGGAGGGTTTCTCTGATGAATGGGAGGTCCAGGAGGTAGTTTTGGGGCATGAACCCAGGGTTTTAGGTGGTAACATTGTCCACGTTCCACCAAGAGACATCTGACCCTCTATTTACCCTGTGTAGCTGTCTCCAGGCCCTGCTCCAGGCTCATCCGTGCTGGTGTCCTTAATTCCCTCACCACACATCCCCGAGGTGCCCCTGGACAACACCCACGAGGCAGCCCCCAAACCCCTCACTGCCTGTCCCAAAACGTGCCCCAAACCTGAGGTGTCCTTACCTAGCCCCGGGTCACCCCGCTCCTCACGCAGGCCATCCCCCATCCCGGGAGCCCCGTTTCTCAGCCAGGTCATTATTTCAGAGTCAAAGTCATTCACAAGTGTGCAGAGGATGATGGGAATCAAAACAATTCCTTCAGGAATCCCAGCAGTGCTCCCAGCCCAGCACAGCCATGCCTGTCCCCCACCCACTCCTCACTGACTTGGGCCCCTCCAGATTTGCTCCAGCTCCTGAGGAGCGGGGTCTGGTTTGCTTGGACAGCACCAAGGGGCAGAATGACCCAGAGCTGGCCTGGAGGGAAACTCAGGAGCAGCTTGGGGTGGGCAGGGGGTGTTGGGTGGGGAACACGGGGTGGAAATGAGGATGGCAGTGCCACGGGCTTTACAGCAAATGGAGGTGACACTGCTCGGGCTGCCCCACCCTCCCTCTGGGAGAAAAACCTGGAATTTGGCACAGCCATGGCAGGGGGTGGGGACAGGGTGGGATTTAAGGTTCCTTCAGCCCAGACCAGTCTGTGACTCGGTGATGCCAGCCTGGCCATGTCCTGGCAGCGCTGGTGGCCCTGGGACAAGGTCTGGCTCGCCATGAGCCAGCCATGGAGGGCCGGGTCTGTGTGGACACTGAGTGGGTGGGAGAAGATGCAGAACCTGATAAGGGAGGATGCTGATGGGCACCACCAAGGGGCTGTGCCTGAGCCCTGGCCCTGAGGGCTTGGTGGTGGTGCTGGGTTCCTCTGGACTTATGGAATTGTTTGGATGGGAAGAGACACCAAAGCTCATCTCATTCCACCCCCTACCATGGGCAGGGTCACCTTCCACTATTCCCCACTGCTCCAAACCCTGCCCAACCTGGCCTTGAACCCCTCCAGGGATGGGGCAGCCACAGGTTCTGCAGGACTGACTGCCAGGCACCCCTTCTCTCCCGCCCCTCCCCGGGACAGGGACAAAGCACTCACTGCTGCTTGCGGGTGAGCTCCTGCTCCTTCTGCACCAGGTCCTGCTTGAGGGACGCCAGCATCTCCACGCTGACGTCCACCTGGCGGGACAGCTCCGACGCCCGGTCCTCCAGCTCCTGCTTCTCGCGGCTCAGCCGCAGGCTCTCCTGCTTGGCCTTCTCCAGCTCCGAGCTCTTGCGGTCCAGCTCCACCTGCAGCCGGCCCACCTGCGAGGCGATCTTCTGCTCCACCTCCTCCGTCAGCTTCTCCAGCCTCTTGTCCACCTCCAGCTTCTCGAAGGCGCGGATCTTCAGGCGGGCCAGGCCCTCCTCGTAGGCCGAGTCCATGGCGGCGGGCGGGACGGGCGCGGGCGCCACGGCCTTGCCCCGGGTGAAGATCTCGCTCAGCGGGATCTCGATCTCGTGCACATAGCGGGGCGAGGGCGACGAGGACGGCGCCGGCTCCAGCTCGTCGGCGGGGACCAGGTCGCAGGAGAAGCGCTGGTCCTTGCCCTGGAAGGAGGTGCTCTCAAAGTAGTCCCTGCGCGCGGCCGGGGCCAGCAGGGCCCCGTCGGCGGCCAGCGGGAAGACGGCGGCGTCGCAGATGCTGTTGGTCTTGGAGAGCACGTAGAGGGTCTCATAGGTGTGGTTGTACTCCAGGTGCGCGCGCAGCGAGGACAGGCTGCGGAAGCGCTTGTGCTCGCCGCAGCGCGGGCAGCGGTAGGGCAGGTCCAGCGAGGCCATCCCTCAGCTCTGCTCCCCGCCGGGACCCCGCTCATGGCGCGGCGCCGGGGCTGCGGGCACCCGCGGGGGTGGCCGGGGAGCCCCCGGCAGAGGGGTGGTGGCACCGCTGGGACATGGCGTGGGGACGGCCCGGGCTGGAGTGGGGGGGAGCCGGCAGTCCTGGGGGGGTGTCAGCATCGAGCGGAGCCGTGTGCTGGAAGAGATGGGGGTCAGTGATACCGGGGTGCGGGGTTCCCAAAAATCCCTCCTTGGTCCTTCTTCTGGGTGCCCTCTGTGCCTCCATCCCACCCTCCCGTGTTCCTCCCACCCACGTGCATCCCTTGGGAGGGCACACGGTGCTAAAGAGGCTGCAGAGCCCTGGGAATGTGCAGAGCCCTGGGAAGCTCTGGAGCCATTGGGAAGTTCCACCACCCTTGTGAAGACCAACATCTTTTGAGAATCTCCACAAGCCTTGGGAAGTTCCTGGACTCGATGATCTTAGAGGGCTTTTCCAACCTGAATGGTCCTGTGGTTCTGTGAACCCTTGGGAAGATCCATAACTGCTGGGAAGGCCTCCCACCCCTTGGGAAGGTTCACAGCCATCTGGGGAACACAGCCACGAGGAGGGTGCACAGCCCGTGGAATTCTCTCCATGCACCCTGAGCTGTCACAGGAGGTGGCAGGGGTGACCCTTTTGCTCTCTTGCCCAACGAGCCCCTGCAGCGTCAGGGGTCCCCAGGGGCCAGGACCATCCCCGTGTCCGACACCAGGAGCAGCTGCTGGGATCCCCCTTCTCCAAGAGAAGGCCACCCCACTCGTGCTGGATCAGCCCGTGAAGGCTGGAATGAGATCCATCCCCAAGAGTTCTCAGCCATCCCTGGGCTGCCCGATGCAGGGGACACGGTGGCCTCTCCTGCCTGGGTGGGTGAGGGTCCCTGTGGGACCTGGCTCACCCCCCACTCACAAAATCCTCCTCGACATCAGTGGGGGGAACCCCACCCCTGTGAAATGGGACAAACCAGTGAAAATCCAGCCCAGGAGGCTGCAGAGGTCCCCTCCAGGCTGGGGGGCACAAACACACCTCGGGGCACAATACTTTCACTTTTCATTCATTTGTCATTCAAAGATGAAAACGGCAATGCTTTTACCCCAGAACACCGAGGGCACCCCTGGGTGGGAGCATCCCCTGCTCATCCCTCTGCAACATCCCACAAAGAGCTCTTCCCACCCCCCTAAAAGCCCTCAGAGCCCTCCTGCATCCCATAACCACCAGCTGGTGAGCCCTGAACTGCCCGGAGCCTCCATCCATCCCTGTGGTCCCAGGGCAGCATCCCTGGTGGCTCAGCATCCCCTCAGAGGGACAACCAGGCCACGAGGCTGGGAAACCATTTTTTAAGGGAAAAATCAGCAAAGGCAAGAAATCCATGCCAGAAATAAAACCAGGATGAGCCGGGAGGGTTTGTGACCCGCCTGGCTGCGTTTTGGGGTCGTTACCAAGCACCCCCTCCCACATCAGCCCCACCCGGGCCACCACCGGCCCGGCCCGGCCGGAACGCGACCCGCGGCGAGCACAAAGCGCGTCCGGCCACTTCGGCCGCTGCCGGGGGATGAGAAAGCGCTTTTCCAGCGCAGGGATGGGGAATCGTGCCGTGCTGCCTCAGGCCTGGATGCCTGCCCGCGTCTCCCGGGGCACCCGAGCAGCCCCAGCCCGAATTTCCCGGCCGAAATCCAAGGCAGGGTCGGCTCAGGTGGAGCGGGAAGCGCGCGGAGCCCGCTCCTTGTCCTGGGCAGCTCCTACCCCGGCCGCAAACCTCTCCTCGCTCCCATCTCCACGGCAACAACCAGGATTTGAGGGATGATTCGTGCAGTCGTTACCACGCTAATAAAACCCACAGGCATCCGGAGCCGGGAAGCGCTGCCGGCCGCCGGGACTGCAGCACGGCCGGGCTGCCCCAGCCGCCACCTGCGGCCCGTCACGGAGCCTTCCTCGGCATTGTTCAGCGCCCTCCTGCCCACCCGCCCGCCCACCCCCAGAAAACACCAGCGGCAGGCAGCTCCCGCCTGCCTGGAGAGGGAGCGGGGGGAGAGGAGAGGTGTGGGGGCTGCTGCGGGCTGGGGGCGATGCCGGGATGGAGGAAGAGAGGGAGGGTGAAGCTGGGCTGGATAGAGGGTGGTGATGGGCTGGAGGGTGATGGGGGGTGATGCCGGGCTGGACTGGGGGTGATGTCGGGCTGGAGGGTGGGCGATGCCAGGATGGATGGGGGGTGATGCCAGGATGGATTAGGGGTGATGCCAGGATGGATGGGGGGGTGATGCCGGGGTGGATGCAGGGCGATGCCAGGATGGATTGGGGGTGATGCCGGGATGGAGGGTGGGCGATGCCGGGATGGATGGGCGGTGATGGGGATGCTGCCCGCGCCGCTGGTCCCCATCCTTCCCGGCGCTCCAGCGGGGTGGGAGCACCGTGGTGGGCGACGACGGCTGGGGCTGAGGCACAGAGGGCTCGGGGGAGGTGGGCATGAAAATCCGGGTGCTTTTTTTACCTCCCCCCCAGCCCCTGGAGCAGGGAGCGGCGGGTCCGTCCTCACATCCTGGCAGCGGCTTTGTCCCCGCTGCGTCCCCCTGCTCCCGGGGGCCCTGGGTGAGGAGCATCCTGGGGACAAGCCACCGCCTCCCAGGGCACCGTCGCCGCTCCATCCCATCCCCTGTCGCCCCATACCTGCTTCTGGCCGCCGACCTGGCGCGCTGGGCTCCTCCGGCGAGGGCAGCATCTCTCCCGCTCGGCCGCGGGCCGCCCCCGAGCGGGGCTGCGGGGGGGACGGAGCCCGCACAGCTCCAAAGCCGCACAAAGGAGGCGGCTGCCGGGCGCTCAGGGCTGTGCCGGGGCGGGGGGATGCGGGCCACGGGGGATGCGGGCACGGGGATGCGGGGCACCGGGGATGCAGCCCGCGGGAAGAGCCCGGCTCCCCGCGGCCAGCACCTCCATGCCAGGCAGGCCCTGGGGAAGGAGGGAGGGAGGGAGGGAGGGAGGGAGGGTGGTGGCTGCGGGGTGGGGGGAGGAGGAGGAGGCGGAGGAGGAGGAGGAGGAAGGAAGCCGAGGCTGAAGGCCCCGGCGGGGTGCTGGGAGGGTTCTGGGCACCCTGGGGATGGCGGCTCCCCGGGGCGCTGGGGCTCAGCGCGGGCTCGGCGTGGCGGGCGAGGGAGGATGCAGGGATGGAGGGAGGCGGAGGGCGAGCGCCGGCAGCCGCCTCCTCCCCTGCAGCCGGAGCCGGGGCCCTCCCGCACAGCTCCCTCTGCCTGTCTCCCCACGAACACGGCGGGCCCGGCTGCCACGGCAGCCCCCGGCCCCGCACCCCCTGTCCCACCGCCCCCGGCAGCTCCTGGCCGGGATCCCCCGGAGCATCCTGCCCGGAATGCAGGGCCGGTGTGGGGCCCAGCCTGGGCTGCTCCTGCCCCGTGCCGGGCTGGACACAGGTGCCAGGACACGGGCTTGGTCCCAGGACAGTCCCTGATCATCCTGTCTTCATCCCTGGCTTGATCCCCACTGAGTCCCTGAGTATTCTGCCTTGGTCCTGATTGTCCCTGAGCACCCTGGCTTTGTCTCTGCCTCGGTCCTGGTCCAGTCCCTGACACCCTGGCTTGGTCCCTGGCTGGGTCCCGAGCTGGTCCCTGATCATCCTGGCTTAATCCCTGCCTTGGTCCTGGTCCAGTGCCCGAGTACCTGGCGTGGTTCCCAGCCGGGTCCTGCTCTGGTCCCTGAATGCCCCAGTGTGGTCCCCAGGTTGTCCCCAAGCCCCTGCTCTGGTCCCAGTCCAGTCACCCTGGGATCACCCTGGGCTGGTTCCCAGCTTGGTCCTGCTCTGGTCCAGGCTGCCCTGGTTAATCCCTGCCTTGGTCCTGAATCCCTGAGCATCCACTTGTGGGCCCTGGCTCCATCCCCAGATGGTCCCTGAGCTTTAAGCCTGGCTTGATCCTGATCCAGTTCCTGGTGCCTGTGCCAAAGGCATCTGGCACTGCTGTGCTCCCTCTCTGGGGTGGGCAGGGGGTGGGCATGGGGTGGGCACGGGGTGGGCAAAGGGGGGATGGCAGTGCCGGGCCCAGGGTGCTGCTGACACGGGGACAGGTGGGTGTCCCCATCCCCTGGGACCTGGGGTGGCACCCCTGCCCCCCTGCACGTGTGCCCAGTGCCAGCTCAGCCTGGAGCACCTGCCCCAGAGGCTCTGGGGGGCTCTGGGGTGGATCTGGGGGGCTGTGGAGCAGCTCTGGGGTGGCTCTGGGGGGCTCTGGGGTGGCTGTGGAGCAGCTCTGGGGTGGCTCTGGGGGTCTCCCATCCCTCCCACGTCCCTGGCAGCGCTGGCCAGAGGAGCAGAGGCCCAGGGCTGGAGCAGTGCCCCTGCAGAGTTCCAGGCTCACATCAATTATGGATGGGTTCCTGAGGGGTATTAATCAAGGCCTCCTGCATCATTCATGGCCAGCGGTGAGGGAGAGCTCGGCTCTGCTGGGGCCAGCCCTCCCTCCCCAAAGGAAACCTGGGCTCCTTATTGACCATAAGAGCTGGGCTGTCCCCCCAGAAAAGGTTTTCCTGCATGTCTGGGGTCACCTGCACCCCTTGGAGTGGTTCTGGCTCAGGGCTGGGCTCCCACACGCTGGGAGGTTCACCCGAGGGTCACGAGCACCCTTGGGTGCTATCGGGGTGTGAGATTTTAGGGACACATCTCAGGGGAAATTTGGGATTTCCCCCTCAGCCAGGTTTCCTTCTGGCCCCTTCCCACATCCAATCTCTGCTGCCAGCCCCCCATGCCCTGCCCAGCTCCCCATCCCAGGGTCCCCACAGCCCATGCAAGCTCTGATTCTGCTGGGACCCCCGGGACACAGGATTTTCTGGGATTACTGGGACCCTGGGTTCTTCTGGGATTACTGGGACCCTGGATTTTCTGGGATGCCTGGGACCCTGGGTTCTTCTGGGATTACTGGGACCCTGGATTTTCTGGGATGCCTGGGACCCTGGGTTCTGCTGGGATTACTGGGACCCTGGGTTCTGCTGGGACACCTGTGCCTCTGGATTTTCTGGGATTACTGGTGTTTAGCCCCGGAATGCTGCAGCCTGCATGTTGACAAAGGGCTGAGGGGCATGAGGGAATAACACAGGATTACCCCTCTCTCCTGCATAATATGGCTGGGGGCAGATCCCCCCTCCAGGGCTGCAGGAGGGGGCAAAATCCATCAGAAAAGGAAAGAGCAGATTGCAGCTGTGCCCTTTTCTCCCTCTGCCAGCAAAGGAGCATCGCCCCTAAATCACCTGAGCATCCATGACAATGGCCCTGGCGCTGCTGCCTCCTTCCACGGGCACCTCCTCCTGATTAACGACACCAAAGGCGTGCCCCATCCAAGAACCTCCCCTGGAAGGACGGGATTTTGGGATTTCGTGATTGTGACTGATTTTTAGCCACCGGAGGAGGGAGGTTCTTCCATGGGAGGGACATTCCTGGCTGCAGCAGCTCTCCTGTGCCGTTCCCAGGAGAGGGGAGCCAGCATCCCTCTACCATCTAAAATCGCAAAAGGGAGGGAGAAGCAGCCCTCAGAAGGGAGGGATAAACCCCAGCAGGGTCCCCATCCTGCCCGGATCTCTCCAACCCTGGTGCTGAGCCAGGCTGGAATTGGGGAACGGGCGCCTCACCCCATTTCCTGAGGGTGAAGTGTGGGACACCCACCTCCCACTGGGAGCCAGGATCCTGGAACGGGGGCTCAGGGCTGGGCTTTGGGGGCCCCACAGGAGAGGGGCAGATGAGGACCCAGCCGCAGCAGAACAGAGCCAGAGCCACATCCTGTGTTTGCAGGGAGAGGCAGCGCAGGGAGCAGGGATCCCTGCTCTGCCCCAGGATGGAGCCCTCCTCCCGGGATGAGCTCTGCCTGGGGCTTGGGGACCCTCAGGAGCTGCACTGATGGGTTTTTTCTCCCTGCTAATTATGGAAGCACCTTTTTTTTTTTTTTTCTTTTTTTTTTTCCTTTTTTTTCTTTTTTCCCAAAATGCAACAGCAGAGGTCAAAAACCCAACGGAAATACAGGATGGAAAGGCAGAGAGCAACCTCAGCGAGGGCTTGGATCAGCTCAAATCTTTAATTAGAAAAATAGACACAAATTTGAAATATTCCTGATAGAGGCCTTTTCTTTTTACAAACATAATAATAATAATAATAATAATAATAATGAAATCACCTTTCCCAAGGGCCTGTTAGCACCGGAGGCCAGAGCCCGGTGGGGTCTCTCTCCCTGGGGAGAAAGGACGGGAGCAGCCGCAGCCCCGACCGTGCGGGCCGGAAAATCTCCAGGCAGGAACATCCTGGGAAGCGCTGCCTTGGGAAAGCGCAGCCGGGCGCTCCGAGCGTCCGGCGCACCCGCCGCGGCGGTGATTTCTGTCCGTCTGTCTGTACAGGGGCTCTGCTCTCCCCTCCTCGGAGCAGGAGCCGTAGGATGCTCAGTCCCGCGGTCCGGGATGGCTCCGCCGGCCGGGGCTGCCCCTCGCCGTCCCCGCCGGGACCGCCTCGCCTCCCGCGGGCCCCGGCGCCCGGCTCGGCTCCGCCGCCTCTCCTGGGGCCACCGGGAGGGAACCGCACCCCGGCTCTCCCCTGAGACGCTCGGGGGACCTCGGGAAACGCGCCTGGCAGCGCGCAGGCCGCGGCTCAGAGCGCGCCGAAGGAGAGCCCCACGGAGAAGAACCCCAAGCCCTTGAGCTTCTCCTCGCTCCGCGCCTTCTGCTTGAGGTGCACCTTGCTGTGGCGCTTCTTCTCGTCGCTGCGGGCGAAGCGGCGGCCGCAGGTGTCGCAGGAGAAGGGCTTCTCGCCCGTGTGCGTGCGGATGTGCGTGGTGAGGTGGTCGCTGCGGCTGAAGTTGCGCAGGCAGATGCGGCACTGGAAGGGCTTGTGGCCCGTGTGGATGCGCAGGTGCCGGTTGAGCTCGTCGGAGCGGGCGAAGCTGCGGATGCAGTTCTCCACCGGGCAGGCGAACGCCTTCTCGTGGGGCTTGGGGCAGAAGCACTTGGAGGAGCACTTGCTGCGCCGCGCCTTCTTCTTGGGCTCGGCCAGCGCCGGAGGGTTGGGGGGCAGCAGCGCGGGCAGCGACGAGGCCGCGGCGTGGCCCAGGAAGTCCGTGGGGGGCACGGAAGGAGAGGGGTGAGGATGGAGCAGCTCGGCAGAGCCCATCAGGCCCGGCAGCACCTCGGGCTGGGCCAAGGAGGCCTCGAAGTCCGGCATTAACGGCCCGGGCAGGTTGTGGATCTTGCCGTCGGCGAAGTCCCCGCGGGCCGGGAAGTTCTCTGGCTCGCAGCCGAAGCCCAGATGGGCTCCAAAGCAGGCGGCGTCCTCCGCCAGGCTGCCGAGCTCGGGCTGGCAGCTGATGGACAAGGCGCTCTCCATCTTGGAGCCCAGCGGGGGGAACAGCCCCGGGCCGCTGTCGGTGCCCGGGAAGCCCTCGGGAGAGTGGAAGCCGGCGGGCAGGTAGGCCTGGTGCTGCTGGGAGATGGGCTCCCACTGGGCACAGGTGGCTTTGAACTTGTCCAGGGGCGGGGAGCCGGAGGACAGCTTGATGTCCTGCTTGCTGTCCAGGAGCTTGGGCTGGAAGAAGCACTGGGAGGTGTTTCCCTGCAGGGGCTGGGCGCCCTCGGCCGCGGGGAAGGCGCCGTAGCCCGGCTCCGGGAACGGGGCCGGGCTGGACCCGCTCATCTCGGGCTGGCACGACGGGTACAGGTCCAGCTGGCCCTGAGCCACCTCGGCACAGGGGTAGAGAGCGTCCAGGTGCCTCTGGTGGCCCTCGGAGGAGGCGAAGGGGGAGATGCCCAGGATGCCCGACATCAGGTTGAAGAGGGATTCCTGGTCCTGCGGGTGCTCCGGTACTGCCTTGATGAAGAAGCTGCCGGTGTAGCTGAGGGAAGGGGAGGGCTGGCTGCCCAGCAGGGAGTAATCCACGGCCCCGCCGCTGCCGGGGACACCCAGCAGCTCACCTGGGAAACAGAGGAGACGGCGGTGAGAGGGCTGGAGGGATGCAGGGCCGGGGGCGGGATGCAGGGAGCAGCGGGAGCTGTTGCGTCACTGCGAGGTCTCCGTCCCCGAAACCGCACAGGGAGCCCTGGGACTCACCCCCCTCCCCCAGCGGGACCCTCAGGACCCCCACCCTGAGCTAGCGGGGACTGCTGCACCCCAGGCCGGGGCTGAGGGCGGAGCAGGAACGTTCCCGGCTCCTGGATGCAGCGACCATTCCCAGCGGGGTCCCTCATCCCTGCCCGGCTCCCGCCCGCCCTTACCTCCAAGGAAATCGGCCTCTGCCAGAAGTTGCTGCTCAGGCTGCCCCAAGCCCTGCAGGTCTCCGGTTTTCATCTCGCAGCTCTCCTCGTACTTGGAGTAAAGCGGATCCGGGCAGGAGAAATCCATAACGTTGAGCATCTTCCCTGGAGACGCGGCCGGAGCAGGGGGGCCGGGCTGGGACGAGCCGGCGATGCTCGGGGAGAGCCGGGAGGCGCTCGGGATGAGCCGGGGAATGCCCGGGGACAGCCGCTGGATGCTCGGGGGCGAGGCGGGAGCTGCTCCGGGCGAGCCCGGGGATGCCCGGGGCGAGCCCGGGACGAGCTGGGAACGCCCGGGGTGCCCGCAGCGATCCGAGGGATGCTCGGGGATGAGCCGGGCCACGCTCGGGGGGCCCGCACGGGTCCGGGGGATGCTCGGGCCAGGTGCCGGCGACCCTGCAGGGGATGCTGTGGGGTGCTTGGGGCGGTGCGGGGCGGGCCGGGGGCCGGGGCGGGGGGCGCAGGCAGGGCCCGGCGGCGGCGCAGCCCGAGCGGACACCCGGAGCTCCCTCCCCGCCGCCCCCTTTATAGCGGGAGCGGGGCTGCTCCGACCTTCCGCCGCAGCCATTTCTGGAGTCCCCAGTGAGGCTGCCGTGACGTAAATGCCCATATATGGACTCAGGATGTAGGCTAGGGAGTCCCAATAAGGAAATCTCTCCCGTGACGCGATGCCCCTTCCCTCCCCCTTCCCTCCTCCCCTCCCCCTTTTCTCTCGCTCTGTTTTTCATTTTTTCCCCCCCTTCCTTCTCTCTTTTTAACTAATAATCGCGATATTTTTAACAGCTCTCTGCCGCTGTGTGCGCGCGTGTGCCCAGCATCCCCCCGCGGGTGTGCACACGCGTGTGCAAGCCCCGGCCGTGCAGGAGCCAGCCTGGCCCGCAGCCGTGGCTGCCCCGGGGCTCGGGAGGCTGCGGGGCATCCCCGCGGCTCCGGCCCCGGCTCCGCAGCCTTGGCTGCCGTCCCACCGTGGGCCGCTCCTCTCCCGGGTTTGCAGCTCCCCGGGAGCCCCGTGCTGTTTTTTCCCGTGAATGCCTTTTGTCGCTCCTGCTCCTTCTAGAAGCGCCAAAGGTGCCGGCTTGGCTCTTGCTCCCCCTTGCCTGCCCTGCCCGGCTCTCCCGGCCGCATTTTGGGTATTTCTGCCGGCGTGCCGGGCTGGCGGGTGCGGAGCGGGAGGTGGCTCCGGCTCCTGCTGCGGCGGAGAAGGCACAGAGCCCGGAGCCCCCCGGCCCTGCCAGCCCCCCGCTAACACCCAGCCCGGCGAGCGGCAGGCCCGGAGCTGGGCTGGGGAAGGGATCCATCCTCAAACCCTCCCCGTCTCCCGGGGAAAGCTTTCCGAGCGGGCTGATCCTGGCAGCGCCTCCGGCCCGAGCATCCTCAGCCCGGGCCGGGGATGAAGGCTCCGAGGGAGCCAGCCCGGGCCTGCCCTGCCCTGCCCTGCCGCTCGGGGATGCCCAGCGCTGCTTTGGAGCTGATCCTGGACAGCAGGGATGCTCTGGGGAGGGGACTGTCACCAGCCCGCGGCACGGCTGGGGCGGGAGGGGAAGGTTTGCTCTGGCATTTTGGCTGCTGGGCCCAAACCCGCTGTGAAGGATGCTCAGACAAATATTTGGGGTGTAAACCCCTGTTCGTACAGCACACGGCAGCTCCGGTGAGCTGGGTGTGTAGGAGGGGGGCTGTGCATGCACGGGGCTGGGGGAGAGGAGGGGGCCCCTCCCTGGCCTCCCTAAATTCCTGTTTCCCCGCCTCCAAGTGCTTACAGCCCTGCAGGCAGTGTCCCAGATGTGCCGGGGCCGTGGCCCAGATGTGCCGGGGCCGTGTCCCAGATGTGCTAGGGCCGTGCCCCGTGCCCAGGCCGTGCCAGGCCGGGCCCAGCTGGCAGCAGCAGGTGATCCCGAGCTATTCCTGGCTCCAGGGTGAGTCACGGCCTCCCCTCGGGCAGATCCCAGGGTTGGTGTCTGGCAGCACTCCCCTCGCTGGGGTTCTGCTGCCTCTGCAAACCCGCAGACCAGCACAGGGGCAAGGAGGCAGCAACCCCCCTGGGCATGCAGGGAATGCGCCTGAGGGTCGGGCTGCAAATAAAGAGGGGATGGAGAGGTGCAGGCAATGACCAGAGTGTGGAAATGCTCAGTGGCATCCCGGTCTGTCCCCTCACAGGAGATGAGGGGGGCCCAGGGCAATGGGTTTCAGTAAATCAAGGGCAAACTCACCCTGCAGTGCTCAGTGACCCTGGAATTTGGAGCTTCAGGACATCGTGGGGACCAGGAGGGAGACCAGGCTGGAAATATTCCCCTGTGGCCCTGCAGAGAAGCCCAGCCTGCAGTGAGGGATGTGCTGGACCCAGCCAGGGCGGGACCTGGGGCTCCTGGGTCTCTTCTCCACCTCTCCCTGGCTGCATCCCTGGGCAGCCTCCCTCGCTCTGGGGTATTTGGCTCTCAGGGGGGTCAGCCTAGAGGATGTGCAGGATCTCCAGGCTGGGCCTTTGCTGTGCACACCCTGGGACAGCTCCCCTTCCCTCCCAGACACGGAAAACACTGTCCCTCCTGTGGGGCAGCACCACGGGAGCCTCCCTGCACAGCCACGGGCAGCTCTCAGAAACCTCCCCGTGCCCTCAGAGCTGCTCTGAGACAGTGAAACAGTGGCAGTGCTTCAGCTCCCCGGGGAGGAGATCAGCCTGCACTGGGTGGGTTACAGCCTGCACGGGGGCTGCAGCTCAGAGAATCCCAGGATGGTTTGGGCTGGAAGGGACCTTAAACCCCATCCATGGGGCAGGGACACCTCCCACTGTCCCAGCTGCTCCCAGTGTCCAGCCTGGCCTTGGGCACTGCCAGGGATCCAGGGCAGCCACAGCTGCTCTGGGAATTCCAGCCCAGCCCCTGCCCACCCTCCCAGCCAGGAATTCCTTATTCCCAAGATCCCATCCACCCCTCTGGAGCGTGGATCTCATCTCCCTGCCCTCCCTCTCCTGCTCCATCCATCTCCCGTGCCAGGAAAACTTCCGGAAGAGCAGAGCTCGGCATTGCCATGGAAACCCCGGCCCAGCTCTTCCTGTGCCGCTCCTGGTGCTGCAGAGGATGCTCCAGAGGCACAGGAGCCACCTGGAGAGCTGGCCCGGGGCTGGGCAGGGCGGGGGATGCTCCAAGGGCAGGGGGGATCCTTCTCCAGGGGGGGCTTTCCAGGGGGATCCTTCTCTAGGGGGGATTATCCAGGGCTGATCCTTCTCCAGGGCTGATCCTTCTCCAGGGTTTTTTTCCAGGGGGATCCTTCTCCAGGGGGGATTTTCCAGGGGGATCCTTCTCCATGGAGGGTTTTCAAGGTAATTTTTCCAGGGGGGATCCTTCTCCAGGGGGATCCTTCTCCAGGGGGGGTTTTCCAGGGGGGATCCTTCTCCAGGAAGGTTTTCCATGGGGATCCCTCTCCAGGGGGGTTTTCCCCAGGCTGTCGGGGCAGCCTCAGCAGGTTCAGCAGCACTGAGGCTCTGTGGAACACTAAAAAGGGCTCTTTGTTTTGGCTGACTGGCCCCCAGGCTGGAATCTCAGAGCCCGGGCCAGGTCAGGGGCGATGGTTATCCCCTCCTGGTTTAGCTGGCTGCTCATCTCCACATCCTCCGGGTGCTCTGCTGGCCAGCACAGCTCTCCCTGCCCCCCAAGTCACCGATTCCTTCTCCTGCATCCTTGCTTTTCACCCCAAGCCGCTGATTTTGGGGCAAAACCCTGAGATGTGGCAGCTGCCTGCAGTTCTGCAGTGGCACTGAGTACAGGAATGGTGACCACCTATTTGTTTTAATTGACTCCAATAAAGCTTATCTCTAAGTAAAATCTTAGCTCCTCTAACATTTCTGAACTCCTTGAAGTTTGTGTTTGATAGGCAGGCAGCTTGGCAGAGCAGTGCTCCCACACAGGCAGCAGCCAGGACTGATCCCTGCTGCCCCAAACCCCAAACCCCAAACCCCAAACCCCAAACCCCAAACCCCGGAGGAGGGCACGGCTGCTCCTGGCCCCCCAAACCCCGGAGGAGTCACGGCTGCTCCTGGCAGCCCTGGCAGCAGCCGGGGGGCACAGCGGGGCTCCTGCCCCCTCCTGCCCCATGCCCAGGCCCCAGGGAGGGCTTTTGTGTGGTTCTGCACTCAGAAGGATCAGCCAGGAACCAGGCTCTGGCTCCAGCAAAGGCAGAAACTGCCGGGGACCATTTTCTCAGCTTCTTCCTGAAAGTGCTTCTAGCCCAGGAGCTCGTGTGCCTTGATAGAGTGGCTGGGAAGCTGCAGACATTTCCACGTCTTTCAGATTGAATGAAATGATTCATTGAGCCCCAAATAGGTCTTTCTTCATTTATCTCACACTGGTTTTAATCACCTCTAAACAAATTGTGCGTATTTTTAAATAAACCATGTTTTAAACCAAATCACTGGACGGCTTTATTTAGAAAAAGCCCAGAGCAAAACGCTGAACTTTAATTTTTTCATTTTCAGCTGCAGCTCCCCAACGAGCCCTGGGCATCGTTAGGATCCTAATTAGCTGCAGGCACCCAAAGCCCAGGGTGGATGGAAGCCACGAGGGCTGAGTGTCCTCCCTGGCTCCTGCTGCTCGGCCCCTGGCAGGGACCCAGGGGGACAGGGACCAGTGGGACAGGGACCAGTGGACAGGGACCAGTGGGACAGGGACCAGTGGGACAGGCTTTTGGGACAAGGACCAGTGGGACAGGGCTTTTGGGGCAGGCAGGGGCTCAGGGGCCCTCAGGGCTACCAGGAGAGAAGGTGGGAACTGCTGGGGTGGCACAGGTGTGCTGGGGACACTGAAGTGTGCAGGGATGGCAGGTGTTTTGGGGACACTGAGGTGCATCAGGATAGCACAGGTGTGTCGGAATGGCCCAGGTGCACTGGGGACAAAGAGGTGTGTTGGGGTGGCAGAGGTGTGTTGGGAACAATGAGGCGTGCTGAGATGACACAACTGTGTTGGGGACAGTGAGATTTATGGGG
The DNA here is from genome assembly GCF_017590135.1 of Pyrgilauda ruficollis. Taxonomy (NCBI): domain Eukaryota; kingdom Metazoa; phylum Chordata; class Aves; order Passeriformes; family Passeridae; genus Pyrgilauda; species Pyrgilauda ruficollis. The sequence goes on from NW_024524289.1 coordinate 152,954, forward strand.
ACAATGAGGTGTGTGGGGACAAAGAGGTGTGCTGGGATGGCACAGGTGTGTCAGGTTGGCACAGGTGTATTGGGAACAATGAGGTGTGACAGGATTAGAGAGTTTTTTGGGGACAGCGAGGTGTGTGGGGACAGTGAGGCGTGTGGGGACAGTGAGGTGTTGGGGACAGCGAGGTGTTGGGGACAGTGAGGTGTGTGGGGACAGTGAGGTGTGCTGGGATGGCACAGGTGTGTTGGGGACAGTGAGGTGTGCTGAGATGACACAGCTGTGTTGGGGACAGTGAGATTTATGGGGACAATGAGGTGTGTGGGGACAGTGAGGTGTTGGGGACAGCGAGGTGTTGGGGACAGTGAGGTGTGTGGGGACAGTGAGGTGTGCTGGGATGGCACAGGTGTGTCGGGAACAATGAGGTGTGACAGGATTAGAGTTTGTTGGGGACAGTGAGGTGTTGGGGACAGCGTGTGTTGGGGACAGTGAGGTGTGCTGAGATGACACAGCTGTGTTGGGGACAGTGAGATTTATGGGGACAATGAGGTGTGTGGGGACAGTGAGGTGTTGGGGACAGTGAGGTGTGCTGGGATGGCACAGGTGTGTCAGGTTGGCACAGGTGTGTCGGGAACAATGAGGTGCGACAGGATTAGAGTTTTTTGGGGACAGCGAGGTGTGCAGGGACACGCCCGGACGAGGTGCAGACCCAGCCCTGCGCTCAGATCAATCAGATCCTCAGGGAACGATGGCAATCAGCCCCTGGCAGGGCCGGGGCACAGAGGCTGAGCCGGCCGGACAGGGAGGAGCCCTTTCCTCACCCCGGACAGGAAAAAGCCCCCGGGTGGCTTTGTCCCCTCCCTGCCCGGGCAGCCAGCCCGGTGCCACTCCCGGTTCCCAGCGCCCACGGGGATTACTGGGAATGGGGCTGGGCTGGAACGGGCCGGGAGCGCCGCGGGGAGCGGAGCGGGGCGTGCCCGGTCCTGCGGGCTGGGAACAGCATCCCCTGGGAACAGCATCCCCTGGGAACAGCATCCCCTGGGAACACGGCGGCTGGGACAGGGCCTGGACACCAGCCCGGCTGGGCAGGAGCCACTGCAGACCCCTGGGCTGTGCCAGCTCTGGGGTGGCAGCAGGGCCAGGGCAGTGCCCTTGTCCCCTGGGCTGGCACTGCATCCCCTGGGAACAGCATCCCCTGGGAACATCCCGGGGAAAGGGCCCGGCGGCTGGGACAGGGCCTGGACACCAGCCCGGCTGGGCAGGAGCCACTGCAGACCCCTGGGCTGTGCCAGCTCTGGGGTGCCTGGGATGCTGCAGAGGTTGCAGTTAATCCCATGCAGTTATCAATCCCATGCAGTTAATGAATTCCATGCAGTTATCAATCCCATGCAGTTAATTCCATGCAGTTATCAATTCCATGCAGTTAATTGCAGGCAGTTGATTCCATGCAGTCAATCCCATGCAGTTATCAATCCTAAGCAGTTAATCCCATGCAGTTAATAAATTCCAGGCAGTTATCCATCCCATGCAGTTAATTCCATGCAGTTAATTAATCCCATGCAGTTAATCCCATGCAGTTAATTAATCCCATGCAGTTAATCCCATGCAGTTAATCAATCCTATGCAGTTAATTCTATGCAGTTAATTCCATACAGTTAATTAATCCCATGCAGTGAATCCCATGCAGTTAATCAATCCCATGCAGTTAATCAATCCCATGCAGTTAATCAATCCCATGCAGTTAATTCCATGCAGTTAATTCCATGCAGTTAATTAATCCCATGCAGTTAATCCCATGCAGTTAATCAATCCCATGCAGTTAATTCCATGCAGTTAATTCCATGCAGTTAATCCCATGCAGTTAATTCCATGCAGTTAATAAATCCCATGCAGTTAATCAATCCCATGCAGTTAATCCCATGCAGTTATCAGTCCCATGCAGTTAATCAATCCCATGCAGTTAATCAATCCCATGCAGTTAATTGCAGGCTCCCTGCAGCCCGGGGTGCTTTGCTGTAACCTTGGCCCCCCTCAGCTCCCTCTCCCTCTGATCACCAGCAGGGAACCCACACCTGGCCCAGCCCTGCTCTGAAATGGATTTATCCAGCAGCTTTTCATTTGTCAGAGTTATTTGCTTCCTTGACCAGCTCATTGCTCCTTTTCAGGAAAGCTTCCAGGAGTGTGCAGAGACGCTCTCCAGAATCGTTAATCAGAGCAGCAGGGAGATTTATTAACTCTGCTCTGCATGCAATAAACCCATCAGGCTCCCGGGGCAGCTCTGTGCCATCCATCCCTCCTCCAAATGTGCAGGCAGGTCCCTGCAGCCAGCCCTGACTGATTGCTTGTGGCTGCAGCGTGGTGATCCTGACTCAGCTCCAGAAGCCAGGAGAGAAATGAGAGCAGGCCTGGTTTTTAGAATAATTAGTTAACAAAACTCCATGATGTTTGTGCCAAAGGCTGGGAGCGCAGGGACACTCATGGATCTCCCCAAATGAGCTGCTTTGGTGTGGAATTAGGAAAACGGAGCTGTCGTGTGGGGTGTGAATGAACACAGATCAGATCTGTTCTGCAGTTCAGCCAGACAGGAGCAGGATTTCTCCTCTCACTGCTCTGGGCTGCCCAAGCCTGGGGGAGAGGGGAAAAGCTGAAGTGTAAATGCCAGACTGTTTTGTACCCCACAGCCCCCTGGGGACAGGAGGGAGGCTGGCTCTGTCCTCAGGGAGATGGAGCTGGTGCAGGCCCTGACCCCATCCCTGGGCTGCTCCTGCTGTGCCCACACTGAGCCCCCTCCGGGCTCTGGGCTGCAGTCACGGGGATGTTTCTGCTGGAAAAGCCCCCCAAGGCTGTGGGGTCCATGGCCAGCACTGCCAGGGCCACCACTGCCCCTGTCCCCGAGTGCCACAGGGCTCTGAAACCCCTCAGGGATGGCACTCCAAACCTCCCTGGGCACTTCCAGTGCCCCCAGCTCCCCCAGCCCCTCCAGGGCTCCAGACCATGGCGCAGTGCCCGGTTTGCCCCCGGTGCCTCCAGGACTCTCCTCTCAGGGCAGAGCTGCCGCTCCAAGCCCTGATGAATTCTCCAGGAGAGGAAGGAAAGGCTCCTGTCGCCCTGCTTTGTGCCCAGAGCTCTGCTGGGTGGCCCCAGGGGACTCTGGGCTCACAAGGATTTCAGGGGCACTCCTGGCCCTGCTGCCCCCCTGCCAAACCCAAATAACAGAATGAGCAGGGAGCACTGAGTGTCCCCGCAGCAGCCCCTGGCAGCAGAGCCTGCTGTGGTTCTAGGGCAGTGCTGGACCTGCTGAGGCTGTGAAGTTCCTCCTCTGAGCCCCGTGTGCCACTGCTGTCCTGAGGAGAGCAGGATGAGGTCGCTGGAGGTGCTGCTGGATTGGGGCAGGGGACAGACACGGGGCTGGGTGATGTGACAGCCAGCAATGACAGATGCAGGCTCAGCTCACGCTGGTTTCTCCTTCCCTGCTCCAGTTCACAACTAAAAATAAACAGGAGAAGGAGCTGAGTCTGCTTCAAGGAATTCTGGGGCAGTAGATAAATAAAAATAAAAAGTGGTGCTCCTGAGAGGAGACACTGCTAAAGCTTGATCACCTTTTTTAGTGCTGGCCCTTTAAACCTCTGCCCAGGGAAAAATCACCAAATCAATGATTCTCTGTGAGTAAAACAACCATTTCCCTCCCTTGCAGACAGGGAAAATACCCAGAAATGAGGATTCAGTCAGAGCTGTGGACCCAAAGTGTTCAGGGGACACAAAGGTGACGCCCCAGGCTGCTGGGTCTGCATACAAAGGAAAGAATTTTATTTCCCATTTTTGAAATGCTTTCTGCTTTCAGGCCGGGGAGCAGTGCTGGCCCTCAGCCCTGGCTGTTGTGGTTCCCAGAATCTGGGTTAGGCAGTCCCTCTGTGCCACACAGAGGCTTTATTTGAGCTGGGAACTCCTCTGGAAGCCCTGACTCGTGTCTCTCCCACGCGCTGGCTCCATCCCAGCTCCCGATCCAGGGAATCCTGGCCAGGCCCTGCCCTTCCCTCTGCTCCTCTGCATCCCTGAGCCTCAGCACGGGCTGGGGGCTGGGGGGATCAGGGGCACATCCAGCACATCCAGCCTCTCTCACCAGAGCTCTGGGAACGGCTCCTGGAGTGCAGCTCTTCCTGCAGGGACTTCCCTCCAGTGCAGTGCCTGGCTGCCCAGGGCCCTGGGACCTGCAGGGCAGGAGGCACCCCGGGCTCTGCTGAGGAAATCAGCATTGTCTCACAGCTGGGTGGTGCCTTGGCCTCCAGGGGAAAGGACCTGGCTGGACATCCTCACTCCTGCAAGGGCCTGGCTGGACATGCTCACTCCTGCAAGGACCTGACTGGACATCCTCACTCCTGCAAGGACCTGGTTGGACATCCTCACTCCTGAAAGGACCTGGCTGGACATCCTCACTCCTGAAAGGACCTGGCTGGACATGCTCACTCCTGCAAGGACCTGGCTGGACATCCTCACTCCTGCAAGGGCCTGACTGGACATCCTCACTCCTGCAAGGACCTGGTTGGACATCCTCACTCCTGCAAGGACCTGGCTGGACATGCTCACCCCTGCAAGGCCCTGGCTGGACATGCTCACCCAACCCAGGAAGGTTTTCTGGTGCCCCTGTGCAGAGGAACAGTGAGATTTAATTCAGTAATGTGGAGAAGTGTTTTCTGTGGGGTGAAAATGCCCCACCCAGAGGGGATGGGGGCTTGGCTGGAGCTGGACTGAATGGTGTCCAACACCCATTCCAGCCCTGACCACCTGGATGGTCCTGCCCTGCTCTGGCTTCACTCACACAGACGTTTGGCACTGTGCTCAGCTGTGTTCCTCACTCCTGCAAGGACCTGGCTGGACATCCTCACTCCTGCAAGGACCTGGCTGGACATGCTCACTCCGTCCTGCCACCTCTGGAGAGGGCACCAGCTGAGTGCTCCAGAGCCCTGGGTTTTCCAGCCCTGCTGGCTGAGGCTCCAGACACCTCCCAAGAGACAGCTTTGGGAGGGAATCCTGGAGAGCTTTGGTTGGAGGGACCCCAAATCCCACCCAGTGCCACCCTGCCATGGCAGGGACACCTCCCACTGTCCCAGGTGCTCCCAGTGCACAGACGTTTGGTGCTGTGCTCAGCTGTGTTTCCTCGGTCACTGACTGCTGCAGATGCTCCTTTCCTCTTTTCCCAGTGGAAGAAATGAAGTGGATTTCTCAGGAAATACCCATTCCTGAATTTCCTGCTTTGTCTAAGGCATAATCCCCATGTCCTCAGGGTCTGAATATGCTCATGACTATTTACTCTTAGCTCTGAAACAACTGATTCTGGTACAGAACATTTAAATATTTTCTATTTTAACCCCCACATGGCATTTTCTTCTTTTTTCCCCCTTTTTTTAGACTTCAAACACTGGCAGTAAAAGCTGTAAAGCCTGGGAAGCACTGGAAGCTCGAGGATTTCCAAGGAAGACACGTGCCTGTTTTGCCCCCTCCTTTTTTAGACTTCATCTTCAAACACTGGCAGTAAAAGCTGTAAAGCCTGGGAAGCACTGGAAGCTCGAGGATTTCCAAGGAAGACACGTGCCTGTTTTGCAGGAGATGAGATGAGGTCACATTTTGCTGGCACTGCTGTGACCTTCCCGTGGTGCAAGGCTTTGGAGCAGTGACATCAGAGGGGAGATTGGGCTCTTTCTCCTGGTGATGCAGCTCTCCTGCACTCGGCAGTGAGGTGATGGGTGATGTTTGCTGGTTCTCTGTGTGCTCCATAAAACGCTGGGCTGCTTTCCAAGTGCCAGGCTCCTGCCTGAGCCCAGCCTGGAACGTTTGGTGGCTGCCAGGTTTCGCTTCCCCTTGGTCATGGTTAAGTTCACGGAAAGCAGGGAGCACATTCCCATTTCCAGGGAATGCCAGGGCCAAGGCAGGCCCGGGAGCCCTCTGACATTGGGGAGCTGACTCATGGAGCTGCCTGCTGCTGAGTTAGCCTTCCCTGGAAGGGCCAGGCTGAGGCTGCGACTCCCCAGAGATGCTCAGGGCCTTTTGTGCTCGGTGCAGAACCTCTGTGTGTGCTGTGCATTGCCACAGAATCTTCACACCCCAAAACTGGAGAGTAACGGGATGGCTTGGGCTGGAAGGGACCTTAGAGCTCCTGGAAGGTGCCTGTGCTCAGCTGGGCTGGGCTCTGTCTGCAGGGACTGACACAGCCAGAGCACACAGCCTCAGCTGTGCCAAGGGAAATTCAGGCTGGAGAGCAGGAAAGAGTTTTTCCAGCAGGGTGATAAAGTTCTGGAATGGCTGCCCGGGGAGGTGCTGCAGTCCCCATCCCTGGGGTGTTTAACAAAGCCTGGATGTGGCACTGGGGGCCAGGGTTTAGCTGAGCTGTTGGGGCTGGGCTGGACTGGATGATTTGAAGCTCTCTTCCAACCCTGAGATTCTGTGATTCTGTGTAAAATTCTGTGAGTTCTGTGACTTGAGTTCTGTGAGTTCTGTGGGAGGGTGGGCAGGGGCTGGGCTGGGATTCCCAGAGCAGCTGGGGCTGTCCTGGATCCCTGGCAGTGCCCAAGGCCAGGCTGGATCCCCCTGGGACAGTGGGAGGTGTCCCTGCCGTGGCAGGGTGGCACTGGGGGGGCTTTGGGGTCCCTTCCCACCCAGCCACCCTGGGGCTCTCTGCAGGCACATCCCCCGTGCTCTGTGCAGCTGCTCTGCCCTGCCCTGCCCTGCCCCTTGGACATTGTGACCCTTTGGCTCAGCTCCACTGCAGCAGGGAAAGGACCCAAAAGGCAGGGACTTCTCCTTCCCAACCCAGGGGTTCCAGCCCCTTCCTGACCTGGGCTTTGTTCTGCTACAGAAAACCCCAAATTCGGGTTGCAGGGATTTTCAAAGGAGCTTCTAAAATCCGAGCAGGGTGGATGACAAGCAGCTGAGGCAAGGGAAGGCACAGAAACCCTGCTGACAGAATTGCTGAGGAGTCCCACACACCCTCAGCCCTCGGGCCACCAGAGCTGATTTCCACAGGCACATCCTGGGGATCCCATGGCCAAAAATGGCAGCTGGAAAAGCCACCTGGGGGGACACGACTCCTGCAATTCCTGCTGTAACTGAGTCCAGGAGTGACGTGCTGCTGGATCCGTGCCGAGCCAGGAGCAGTGACTCAGAGCTGCCAGAGATCTCAGGTTGGGGCTGGCACTTCGTGGGCACGTCACGGAAAGGGCAACGGAGGGAAAAGGGGCTGAGAAGGAGGTGGGGGTGGGAAGGGCAACTTCTCACATAAAGAATTGTCTGGGAGATTGGTGGGGATGGACAGGGAGTGAGCAGGGGGCAGTGCTGGGGAGGCCAGGGAGGTCTGAGGTCCTGCAGAGCTGCAGCTCTGAATTGGGTCCCCTGCTCTCATGAAGAGACTCTACAAAAACCTTCCCATGCTTGGGACATTCACAACATTTGGGTTATAGAATTATAGAAAATCCTCAGCTGGAAGGGATCACAGGGATCATCCAGTGCAGATCCTGTCCCTGCCAGACCCCCAAAACCCCACCCTGGGCATCCCTGGAGCAGTGTCCCAATGCTCCTGGAGCTCTGGCAGCCTCAGGGCCGTGCCCATTCCCTGGGCAGCCTGGGCAGTGCCAGCACCCTCTGGGGAAGAACCTTTCCTGATCTCAGCCTGACCTGCCCTGGCCCAGCCCCAGTGTTCCCTGTCCCTGTCCCAGAGACCGGAGCTGTCCCTGCTGAGCTCTGCCCTCAGTCTCCTCTGCTCCAGCTGAACGTCCCACATGCCCTCAGCCATCCCTCACGTGGGCTCCCCCTGGACTCTTCCTCATCTTCATGTCCCCGTGGCTGAAGCTGCCCAAAGCTCCCAGGAATTACTTTATTCCTGTAAAATGTGGAGTGTGAGCAGCAGAGGGATGGATGTGCAGGCACCTGAGCCTGGTGCCCAAGGCAGCTGAGCTCAGGACATTGAGGCAGCCCAGGGGATGGGGATGGATGGATGGATGGATGATGGATGATGGATGGATGGATGGATGATGGATGGATGGATGGATGGATGATGGATGGATGGATGATGGATGGATGATGGATGGATGGATGGATGGATGGATGATGGATGGATGGATGATGGATGATGGATGGATGGATGATGGATGGGTGATGGATGGATGGGCGGGCTCTGAGGCAGCCAGAGGATGAGGATGGATGTCTGACACCTGCCAGGTGTTGGTTCACACCCCACACTCAGAAGGCCCTCCCAGACACAGCTCTCCATCTCAGGTTCCTGCTGACAGCTCTGACAGGGGTGTGTGAAGTGCCAGCCTGGGACTGGAACGGGCAGGAGAGAAGTGAAATGCACTTTTTGAATCAATCCCCATTTTAGATGGGTTTGTGTATCGAAGGGAGCTGGGGAGAGCACAGAAAGGTTGGGGCAGCACAGCCAAAGTGATTCAGCTCAGCAGGGAATGGGCTGAGGTGGGGATGGACAGAGCTGGGATCTGGGCCTGGCGTTTGGGGTGCAAACCAGGATCACTGGGTGACCCCTCCCAACTGGGGGCTGCATTTTGTCTGTGCAGCTGCAAAGAGCCTGGAAGGACTCACTGTGAGCATTTGGCTCAGCAGCAGCACCTGCCCAGGGCAATGCAAATTTGATTTTAAATCAGGAGATGAAGTCCTGTGCTGGTGCACACGGGCTCGTGTCTGTGTCCCACACGTGCCTGATTTGCTCAGGTGGGGTAAAAGGAGCCCAGCAAAGGGAAGCACCCAGTTTAGGGCCCACTTTAGCCAGTTCAGGGACTGTGGATGCTCCTGAGGCTCCGCTGCCTCAGCCCAGTGCCCCTGTGGGAGCTCAGAGCCATCCAGGAGGGACAGCCACGTGCTGGACAGCTGGACACCTTGTGTGCCTGCTCTGCTTCAGCTTGGGCCAAGGGACGAGGAGTTGTGCTTCTGCACCCCGAAACCCACAGGGAAGCTTTTCTTTGTTAAACCATGGCCAGGACCCAGTAACAACATCAAGAATAAAAATAATGGTGCCAATGGTGGTAACAACGATGGGGAGCAGGGTGGGCACAGCTGTGCCCATCCCAGCAGTGACCACAGCTGTGCCCAGGGTAGCCAGGGCTGAGTGTCACCCCAGGACTGCTGGACCTGATTCCTGCAGTGCTGGCAGGAGGATCCCAAACCCTCCCTCTGGATCTGATTCCTGCAGTGCTGGCAGGAGGATCCCAAACCCTCCCTCTGGATCTGATTCCTGCAGTGCTGCAGGAGGATCCCAAACCCTGCTGGATCTGATTCCCGCAGTGAGCAGTGCTGCAGGAGGATCCCAAACCCTGCTGGATCTGATTCCTGCAGGGAGCAGTGCTGCAGGAGGATCCCAAACCCTGCTGGATCTGATTCCTGCAGTGCTGGCAGGAGGATCCCAAACCCTCCCTCCTGCTCCTGCTCCTGCCGGGCGGGGACAGGGACAGGGACAGGGGCTGCTCTGGTCACAGCAGTGTGCATTTGGCCTGCAGCCAGCCCTGCCAAGCTCCCTGCCTGTGGAATGCGGAGTGGAGACAGGGAGAGGGGATGTGAATTCCCATCTGCCTCACACGGCTGCTTTGGGCTTTAATTAATACTTACAAAGGACTTTAAAAGCCACATATAGGAGCTGTTATGTAAGCAGGAGGTATTATTATTAAAAAAACATTACCAGCGAGTTATTAGTCTGCCAGATGGAATTATCAGCGGAATTATATTTTTATCAATCATCTCACACTTCCTTTCCTCTCATCTTTCTTTTATCCCCCTTCAGCTCGAGGTTGGCAGCCCAGCACGGAGTGCCAGGAGCGTTCACCAGCTCTCAGTGGCACGGGTGAGTAACTGAGCTCTTCCTGGGCAGCTCAGAGCCCGGGCTGGCAAACCCTGGGATCCATCTGAGGCACAGGATGGGCAGGAATGGTTCAGAACGTGATGGCTGAGGTCTGGAGATCACTGCCCCCAGCCCTGCTGGCTCTGGGCTCAGGCACAGCTCCAGGAGAGCTGGGGCTGTGAGGAGGAAACCTGCCACGGGAGCATTCCCCATTCCCATTCCCCATTCCCCATTCCCATTCCCATTCCCCATTCCCATTCCCATTCCCATTCCCCATTCCCCAT